>NC_046969.1:10071935-10371935 GCF_009769545.1 Cyclopterus lumpus | reverse complement strand
CAGGATGTGTCAGGATCTGTAGTGTTGTGTCGTGTTTCCTGTTTTATTTTGAAGTCCTTGTCTCTCGTGTCCTCTGTTTCTCTGCACTTCCTGTCCCTGTGATTGTCTGCCCTGTCCCTGATTGTTTCCTCTTGTGTCCAATCACCTGCACCAGCCCTCTGTATTTAAGTCGTGTTCGTGTCATTCCCCTTTGTCGGTTCGTCTTGTCTAGATCTTGTGTGTGAGACTGTTTTGTCTGTTTGGAATTCCGTGAGCAATAAAGTTGCCTTTTCACATGTTGACGGTGTTTGGGTCCAGTGTCCTGCAGCTGCGCACATAACAGGATGTTGTTTATCACAATTGACTAAATAAAAGTGCATATTGTTACAATATATATACTGCTCAAAGAAATAAAGGCAACACTTAAATCACACATCGGATATAGATGAACGAAATACTGAAGTTGAAAATCTTCATTGATTATTGATGTCTTCATTCTGTATTTCGTCAAGAACAAAATTCCATAAGAACGGTCAATGGAAACCAAAATCATTAACCCATTGAGCCCAAAGTCACACAGAAAATTAAATCCCGTCTGATCCAACTTGCGTGAATTTCGTCACAAAAACTCATAATAGCTGTATGCCTGTATGCATTTACCGACAATGTCTGGGCATGTTCCTGATGATTGGTGTCCTGAAGGATCTCCTCCCAGAGCTGGATCAGGGCATCAGGGAGGTCCTGGACAGTCTGCGGCGTTACTTGGCGGGGTAAGATGCATGGATACATAACGGCCCAGAGGTTCTCAATGGGATTAGGGTCTGGGGAATGTGCAAGCTAATCAATGCCATCAATAACTACGTCATTGAGGAACTGTCTACACACTCTGGCCATATGAGACCGGGTATTGTCCTGCACCAGGAGGAAACCAGCGCCCACTGCACCAGCATAAGGTATGTAGCAGTAGTCAGGGTACTGTTAGCTAGCGCGCTTGCTTTCAAGCCACCACACCCTGAATTTGACCCTTAGGTGATCAACACTCGGAGTGACCCTTTTCACGTCGCCATTTGACATTTAAATCACGTACACAAAGCACATGATTTAAACGTCTGCTGAGCATATAGCTAACGGATTTTAGACTATTCTGCTTGTCCGCTTGTTAACTAGTTTTCATGTTTTCCTAATTAGCAACATATGGTGGTGGTCCAGCTAGGCTGACTCAATACAGCATGTGGATGTATTATACAATTTTTTTATCTACTCCACAATCTCTCCACGTACCCACTGACAACTGTAGAAGTACCCCCATGGGTACAAGCACCGCTGGTTGTGAATCACTCATGTATAGAAATAGGGAGCCGAAATGCACTCCAGAGCCATTAAAAATCTACCTCAAACTCTACTCATCTCATCTATTGAAAGGATGTCACCAGGCAAGTCGAAGAAGCATAAAACAAGAAGCTGAGAGGTACGAACTGTAAAAAAACGAGGAGTTAGATGCCCAGTGGGGAGCTGGAATTACTTGACTCACTGGTCTGAAATCTAATGGTAGCTATGACTGGAATAATGCTTGAAAAGCGATTACAAAGAAGTATCCTGTTGTGTGAGGAATTATATGTTTGTGTATGTTTGTGACTGCATGAGGGAACCTAAGCATACAAGCATGCATCTGTTTACATATTAATGGGCACAAAGATCTCAATATCAAACAGACGCGTTTGTCGGGATAAATGAGGCAAATATATTTTTCATAAGGTCTAACAGCAGATAGAAAGAAATGAATACCAACAGTCAATGTTATTTGACACAGGAACTTAATCCCCAAGATAGATTTAGAGAGATTTGACTATATTTTGTCAAGAAACCTCAAATGTACAGCGTATTAAGTTGTGGATAACTGACATTAAGAGGTTACATCAAAAATAAATGGTTAGGAATAAATCATTTTAACTTAAAGCTGCACTGATCAGTGTTGCCCCCCACAAATAATTATCACCCATGCACCTTTGCAGTTTCCCTCAGCGTTATGCTGCATTTTAGCATCTTTCAGCTCATAGTTTCGGTTTTATTGCCAGCAATTTTGCTTTGGTTCACACTCAGCACTCTAGTAGTGTCGTTTCCGGCTGCAGCAGAAAAACCTAAAAACCCTGTGCGCTACCTTTCGAACACCGAACAGCAAACACAACAAAACAACAAAAAGCACGAGTCAACTGCTAAAATGTTAATCACAACAAAGCAGAAATAAATGTGTCTTCAGAAAAAGATTCCAAACTTCTTTTGTTCTCTTTTTGTCTTATATGACAACTCGTGTCTCTTCTGGATTGCCATTTAATGTTTACTTAACTTTGAACATGATTTGTATCCACTATCCATGATTTGTTTGTTGTATTATTGTGTTTTGCTTTCCCATAGAGTACTTGGACGAAAAGTTTTATTTATTATAAACTGTGAAATCAGCCAGTTCCTGAATCCTTGTCAGTTCCAGTACGAGCCTATACCTTTGTGTAAACTCCCTGACCTCTGACCTCTGACCTCTTTGCAGAGGCAGAAAGAGGAAATAATACATGCCAATGCATTATCAGCCTCTCGATTCAGCTTCCTTCCTCAACTCTTTCTCCACAATAAATGTGCAACAAACAGAATCCATTTAACATGTAACGAATACTGTACTTGGAAAAGAAGGAACTTCTTTGTCGTCGTCAGCAGCAGCAATAGGTTTCATAATATCAGCGGCTCCCTCTCTTCCATCTTGCATTCATCCCCGGGGCTTAAAGTCAGGAAGCCTTCACTTCTTGTTTTTGCTCATTGACTCTCCCTCCGGAGCAGCTCTGCCTCTGAGAAACTAAAACTCCAATATGAGTTAATTTGACAGATCTGATATGAACCCAGCAGTACTTAATGTCTCTGCCCCTTCAGATCAAGCTGCAGCCCGCTTCCCGCTGTCGCCAGGACTAAGCTCTGCGCCCAGCACACAGAGTAGGCAACCAGTTGAACATACAGCCAGTGGATGGTTTTAAATTGTTTGGCTTTTTATATCACTGCTTACCTTTTCTTCACACTATAATAGCTTCATTCCTTTCAATTGGGGTGTTTTTGCATTTTCCTTTAGAGTTTCAATAAAAAGCGCATATGAAAATCAAATTCACGCAGGAACATATTCATTATGATAAAAGCCCAGTAGTAGCAATAAGATTGCTAATAATAAAACATGTTTGTATTGAGGGTAAGAACGTGGTATATTTTCATGGTAATATTTTAAAGACGTCTCTGAGAGCAAACAAGTCAGCAGGCTGAGATGAGGCGGTGCATTTTCACAATGTGCGAGGAATTACTTTTCTCCCACCTCCGCAGCAGAATGGTTTCACATTCTGTGTGATTGTAAGGCAATATCATCAGGTATGCCAACAAAAGATCTTCAATTGCGCTTTTCACAGGAGCAGAGGGCGGTGATGGTGGAATTATGTTTCCGTCTATGACAAAATGTTATATTGAGAGGGAATGACCCTCCAAAACACCCAAAATAATGTATAATGTATATATAAGCCTGTTTTAGATTTCTCCAACATTCGCCAAAACTTGGCATTAGATAATGCATCATTTGCATATTTAAACATAACATTTCAGAAAGTTTTTAATAAAAAAAAGAATTGTCCAAACTGGATAAGTTTCATGGTGATATCTTTAACTTAAAGTGTCCTATTCACTTGTACTGTCGACAAAATATGTATGTAATTTAACTATCTTTAAAGGCTGTTTCATATTATGAGCCAGACATATAAACTTTAGTAGCACTTACCAAGTTTTCTTCTTTCATATTCTGAAGGTTTTTACTGAGGGGTTTGTTCATATTATTCATAGCCTGATTTACAGAACGTTGTTATTTCGATTGAAAATTGATTCTCTTTTTTATGGCTGATTTGTGGTGTGATAAAAAGAGATATCCCAAATTCCCTCAGAAAAAATCTTTGACTCTTATATGTCAATAAAATTAACTAAACATTTTGAACCTGGCTGTATCCAATGTTCAGACTTGCAAATTAGCACATATTTTAGAAGATATTTATGAGTATTTGCACATTTAAACATAACATTTCATAAAACTTGTAATACAAAAAAGAAAAGTGCCTTAATGTAAGTAATCAACTGGAGAAGTTTTCACCTCGAGTGCCTGTGGTGCTGAAGACATCTGGCCCAGCTCAACAGACGTTTAAATCATGTGCTTCGTGTACGTGATTTAAATGTCAAATGGCGACGTGGAAAGGGTCACTCGGAGTGTTGATCATCTCCCTTTGCACATCTCCTCAGCCGTATGGAGCATTTTTAGCATTTTTTTAGTTAATTGTTATGGTTTTACTGCCAGCTAATGTATTGTTTTGGTTCACACTGGTGTCGTTTTCGGTTTCCATCACGGAACGGCAGACAAAGTTAGCGACTAGCTAGTTAAAAAGCCAGATGTCTTCGTCAGGAGTTGGTGGAGACACAACAATTGCAAAAGAGAATGGATATTGGACTAGTCAGGTGGATAAAAAGCCTACTCTAAATTAATGTAGTTGTGTAATTAGCCAACTGCTAAAATGTTACCACAAAAATTGTATGCATGTCCGTTGTTGTGTTTCTGCTTGTGGTGCTGCCATCACCTACCAAAATAAAGTTAATGCATGTATCTGAAGTAGACTTCAGATAAAGATTCCCAAATAATAATAATAATTATTATTATTTTTTAATCTCTTTTTAAAACCTTGAAAAAAGTGTTGTCTCTTCTCGATTGCCATTGGATATTTATTTTGCTTGCATCTGCAATTTGTCACATTTTACAGATGTTTGCATATACATTTTCTTTTCTTTTACAACTTTACTGTTTCCATCCTACAATCTACGGGTTCCAATCACCTGCTTTTATGTGTAAAATGTGAATAAAAACAGGTGGAAGGAGTCCCTCCATTTCTGCATATGAACTGGTGCCTCCTCATTTCTGCTGGCAGCTATCTTTCCTAACTGTGCATGCTTTGTTGAATATGATCATGCAGCAGCTTCATCGGTGTTGGCAGTACACTGTATCAGTAGGGAAATGAACCGGGCGCTGCGCTGCTCATTCTGGCTCACCACTGGTCTTGTTAATGCTCATTTGTCGGATACAGTAGAGCAAGAAATTGGAGCCATGCAGTGGGTTTATGACAAAATAAGCCTCTTTGCACCTGTATGGCCATGCATAATATGCAAATCATATGTAAATCTCTTAACTTTCTCCACACTAGGCTTATTTTGTAGGTGAGGTGAGGCTGTGATGTATTCCCTCATGCTTCAAAATGTAAACTCCCCCACATTTCTGCAACACATGAATCCATTTAGAAGGTGGTGTAATGATTTTGCTCATTCTGAATAGTACCTATTATTCACAAGTCTGCTTAACAAACCGTGTTACAATGAGGCTGTTGCATGACACAAATACCAAGTCTAATTGCAAATGCTTTCCATAAAACAACCAAAGTTTAGGTTTTTCTGTCAAGGGACCTCCTGTCGGCTTGCGAATATTGTCCTCTTTTCAAAGCAGAGGCAGAAGTGGTGAGACGCCTAAAAACCTTTAACGGGAGAGTGTTGTGGTTTTATGTTCTTGGTTTTTAACACCAAAACTGTGGTTTGGTGTCCTTTAGTGAACCTCTATCTTTCCAGAACCGTAGCATAGTTTTGATTGACTACATCTAATCAAGCCTTTAACAAAGATTGAAAGCCTAAAATTGTTTTGTTTTTTAGATCTTTTGAATACTCCTTAAAAACTAAATACTGATTATGGTCAAAATGCACCAATTCTGTGCAAAGATGCATTGCAAATGTAATCTAAGAGATGCTAGCCACATCAAGTCATTGTCTTTGTCCTGGTAGTTGTGTTTACTTTGGGTTTTTTTCTCCCAGCAATGCAACTAACAGCCCCGCCACATCCCACGAGGATGCACTGTTTGTGAAAACACAAATAATCAATAAACAGTGTAACTTTGTAAGACGGCTACTTCATCAAATTAGCTTCAGCTGTTACAAAGTCCATATCAGGTGTTTTGTTTTTACTCAGTTTGCTCCTCTGTCCCTCTTACCAGCCACTGCATTGTCATTCTCCATCCTTCCACTAGATGGCCTCACACTCTCCCACCTTTCCCTTATCAGTCATGCTGTGTATATATAGCAAGCTCATTTCCACTCATTCCTAGTCAGATCATCAATGTTGCGTGGTGCCTTGCTTTCTTCTGTGGCTGCCTGCACCGCTCCTGTTCCCCTGTGGATTATCAGTTTCTGCTGTTTGGACTATAGCTACCCAAACCAGAACGTTTTTGTGTTTTTATTTAGTCACTAAATCCCTGAACTCTTTTGCCTGGACTACAGCAATTAATCTTAGTGACCACCACTCTTCCATTGCACTTTGTTGTTATGCGTTAGTTATGTTGAACAATAGAGCTTGTATTGAGTAGAGCATAAACTGCTAACAATACGATCACTT
Organism: Cyclopterus lumpus; assembly: GCF_009769545.1. NCBI lineage: Eukaryota > Metazoa > Chordata > Actinopteri > Perciformes > Cyclopteridae > Cyclopterus > Cyclopterus lumpus. The sequence goes on along the minus strand of NC_046969.1, from coordinate 10,365,469 downwards.
CTTGATTATTTCAGTATGCAAACTAGCTGCACGTGCATGCCAAATTAAATAACTGCACATTTGTCAAAAATAGTAATTCCTTTATATTGGTTTTATTTCAACTTATGTTTGTTAAATGTAAGCTCCAGTCCTTCCTAACCCCAAGTTAAAGATCCAGACTACCAAACAGGAAGTGAGAACAAGTAATGAACTATAAAGGTAATAGTACCTTTTTAAAGCGCTACACTAAATAAATGTATTACTATTATTATGGTAGGAGGGGACCCAGACTGGTGCCCTCGATGGACTGGCGGCCTGTCCAGGGTGTCCCCTGCCTTCGCCCTATGTCAGCTGGGATAGGCTCCAGCGCCCCCGCGACCCTAATGAGGATAAGCGGTATTGAAAATGGATGGATGGATGGGACCCAGACTGTACCATGTTAGGTTCAGAGGGGTTTTTCCATTTTTAAAGATTAGTTTCTGTCTTGATTGGTATAGATGCTGTTTGTATTGATTAACCCTCACACTGGTTTGTCTTTTAGTACAATCTGAGACCACGATGAGACGGCCACAATACAAGTGCTTCTGCTTTCATTGTTTTGTTCCATGAAACGGATCACTTTTAAACAACTCTTAAATACTGAGGCAGTTTGACTCAAACATCCCATATTCAAAACGTAACAAGGCCTAGTGCGGGAAGATCACGTGATTGTTTGCATTGGTCAAGTGAGGCTTCATTTCGTCTGGATACTGGCTACTTTTGAGAGGTTGATAGATCAGTAATTGTGCTTCCGCATCAATGATTGAAGCTCCCCAGGAGTCATAACTGGATTATGGACCAGGCCAGCGGGGCAAGTGTCCCAGGGCTTCAGACTGCCAGGACGCCACCAAAAAACGTAAATGTTAGGGCCTAGCGCAAGCTCACTACTAGGCCTCTGGGTGATCATAACAGAAGGCCCAGACCAGCAAAGATGAATTACCCCGAAGCAGCTATTAAGACAGAGTCTTCAAGTACTAAACTTTGGAGGAAAATAACCACACACTTGCCGATGCATGTGATGTTTTGATTGATTTATGTGTAAAAACACAACAACATATATATGATTTGTCACATACGGTGGAACAAGTGTGTAATTACTGCTGGTGACGGGGACCTCGCCCCCCCCACAAATATAAAAATGGGAAATTTTATAAAACAGTCATGAAATTCCTCCAAAAGCTAAAGGAAGCTCTGTATTTAGTGTTAAACGGATTCCAAATCACACTGGATGGTCTGTGAACCCCACTTCCTCCCGGACTATAACGAAGCCAGTTTAAATTACAGCATCGCTGATACAGATTACAAATAAAACCAGTGTGTTACCACAGATGTACACATCTGGTTGTTTGTTGTCAGTCTAACAGGTGGATGATGATTTGAGTTGTATTGTCAATGTCATCAGAAAACCCCATCTACAACCCTCACCTGGTTGCCCCTAATGTTTGACTGAATATTTTGCCCTTGAGGTGAACAATCTATTTCTTTTGTATTGTACTTGGAATAAGACTCTCATCAAAGAGAAACTGCTGGCACGCGACCTTGATGGGAAACGGCGTGGATCAAAGGTTGATGACGCTCCACCGCTGTTTCTTCCTGCCCCACTGCTGTTTCTTCCTGATTAGAAGGTCAGTCCGGAGGTATTTGTGGAGGACTGACATTTGTGGGTGTTCAACTAACGTTGGCGCTGTCTTGTGCAGGCCTATGTGTGGTCCTGGGGGATTAAATAGACTTGATTGATTGATGAGCATTTTATTTTAAATTCAAGCTCTTACTCACTGAATATACTGTAAATTGGAAAAAAGCAGTGTGAGAGGAGATCAGAGGTAACACTTTTTTTTTTTTCATTGTCAAAAGGTGTCTTCCTTTGACTGAAGGTGCATTGCAGCTGTGAGGTATTTCTGTAAAATCCAGCCTTCTTGTCTCTCTTTTTTCCTCAGTTTTTTTTCTAAAGAGCTAATAATCTCTGACAATTTGTGAACGAATTGGACGAAATACAGTGTACTGGTACTTCTGACCTCTGTCAGGAATATATTAGTTGATATTTTTCAATAAAGCTTAATGTGCTTATTTCTTTGCTCATTTCAAATTAATGTTTGAAAAGTTACTTGTATAGTTTGAAAAGTTTATCCATATATGGATTAGCAAAGAGGCCATGGGCTGGGCTTCCCCTGCCAAGCCGGATGTAAAACGACTACAAAGCGACCCCAACTAGTCTGGATGCCTTGCTTCTGTCTAGGAGGGTCTGTGCCCAGGGACCCATTATCTCATAATCAATCCCTGGTCTCATGCAGATGTGAGTATTGCTCCGCTTTTAAATGGTTGAGATGACCCACAACTACATTCAGAGTTAGCAACTCGTCACATGCTCCCTCTGCGCTCCAGTGACATCAGTCCCAGTCCCAGTCCCTGTCCCAGTCCCGGTCCCAGTCCCGGTCCCAGTCCCAGTCCCAGTCCCAGTCCCACTGCATGATCTCAGAGTGGGAGGCGCTGGACTCGGACCTGCAACAGTCTCGTAAAAGCCCTCCCTCCCCTCTTGTCTTCGCTCCTTCTTTTCCCTTCTACTTGACAGAAGGGCATGCGATGTAAGAGCACCCTCCTCCTCCTCCCCCTCCTCCTCCTCCTCCTCCTCCTCCTCCTCCTCCTCCTCCTCCTCCTCCTCCTCCTCACTGGGTACCGGCCGGCCGCTCCACATTGTGGCAGCAGGGCTACTGCAGCGCATTGGAGCTGAAGGAGAGCAGAGAAGTGAAGTGGAGGAGGCGGAGGACAGTCTCGTGGGACAAACACTCTGCAGCATCCCGTCGCTTCAACATGTTTCTGGGGAGTAAAAGACTCGCTGGGATTACTGCGCTGGTCGCCTGGCTGCTGCTCGGCTCCCGTGGGACGGCTGAAGAAGGTGAGCGGCTCTGTGCGCGTGCTGCCGTGGAGTCAAACCCGCACACCCGCACTCTATTATTAAATTAAGACACCACTCGACTGCTATGAGGCGAGGTCATGTTTTTGGCTGCTTGATGACATGTGGATGCTGGTGAGACTCTAAACTGTCTCCGATATAAAGACAAAAAAGGAGCATTTTAAGAAGGAAAAAAGAAGATGAAAGTGTTTTTCTTCTTCTTGGTCTTGATATTAAGGCTAATGGCAGAGCGAACATTGGTCAAACATGCATACGAGCTACTTTTCATAAAACTATAATTAAATATGTCTCTATATTAGTTAATCAAGAGAATCCAAACCCGGCTGCAATTGTGGGATCATTTTCATTATTGATTAATCTGATGATTATATCTCCATTAATTTGTCGATTTGTCCTCATCTATAAAAATGTCCGTTTCCTAAAAAGTCCTGTTTTTGTTTGACTAGCAGTCCAAAACACCCAACGATCTTCACTTTACAATTATTTAAAAAGAGAAAACAGCACATCTTTACATTGCTGCCACTTTACTTTTGCTTTAAAATAAATTACTTCAAACATTATCAAACAGTTAATCTAATGATTTAAAGGACTGCTTGATTGTTTCAAGCTCTAGCCTTTTGCTAAAAAGAAATTTGCTTTCAATTTTTTTTGTAAACTCTCTCACCTTTTAAAAGAAAAACTTTTCCCAAATAAACAGCATGCTGCCTTGACTTCCCTCTTTGATGCTGCATGTGACAGTCAATGCTGATGTCTGCCGCAACTCGTTTCTCCAGCTTGGGAAGAAGCACTGTAGCTCGTGCAGTTCATTCTGTGAATTTGGCGAATTAAACAGTTTGCTGGGTTTGATCCGACCACCTCAGGGGTTTTGTTGTTGAGAGGGAACTCACGTCCTCAGTGGATTTATGGCCATCAAGTTTTAAGAAACATTGAATCCCACAAGTTGTGTTCTTATTTTAGCTTTTTTTCTCCATCCATTTGATGTTTCTTCATGAGAGAAAGGAGAAATTGTAGTTTTTTCTGTGGAGATGTGAGAGAGATGCACAGGATGCTGCTGCTGGCTCTTTGGCTTTACTCAGAACAGGTTTCCGAAAAGATCCTAAAAAGTGGGTTGTTGGGTAAAGGGATGATTTCGGAAAGGAAGTCATGGAAAAAAGTTGCTTCTTTGATAGTTGCTCGAGAAACCATATTTGAAGGAATGAGAGAATTTACCCTGCAACAAGTGTGAGAAAAAAAAGATCTCTGCTGTCCCCGAGTGCATGCTGATATTTACTTCTCTGAGGTTTAAAAAAATAGTTCCAGTCGCTGCATACTTACAGTCGTGGCCCACTACAATCTGATGACCTTCCTCCCCACTGTAATGCTGTACTCTCTTGGAAAGACGCTGTGCATGAGGGCAGCATTTAAGGTGACATTCCTGGAGGCAGATTGACAAAAAACATCACCAAGCTTTTTCACACACAGATTGGTGGTGCTGGGTGTGGAGGGTAGAAAAGAGGAATGCATGCATTAATAGGCAATTCATGTATAATGGGGGGAAACAATGTGTTTTGTTAGTGTGGAATACACACTAACCCAAATTGTGTGACATTGTCTGAGTAGGCTCAGACTCGACAATCTCAAAGCGACAACTCAAAAACCCAGAAATGTACTGCACCACTCACTCCACTGTGACTAATGCAGTTACAATGTGCAGCAAAACATATGAGTCATCCACTAAAAGACCCGTCTTCTGTCCAGATTATGCCTCCTAAGCAATGAAGGAGTGTCAGCTCAGTAAAGAACTATCATATCATTCATCCTGCTTTGCACATGAAGGACAGGAGGTTTCTGTCATTGTCACATTAATCATCATCAGCGATACTCTCGCTCTTTTCCAGTTACCAGAGTGCATGTCCCTTACTCTCTAACACTTGCTGTGTAGAGGTGAGAGTATCGGCAACTTCTTTTAAGCTCTTTCCCCCCCCCAGTGAGTTATAACTATCACTTTTTATGTGTGCAATTAACACTATATGAATAGCCTCCAGGAGTCTCATTTAAAATGTTCAGCATTATTCCCATATTTTAATTGTTTTTGTCTCTCTATGGGTGTGGCCATTCAAAATAGCTATACAGGATATTGATATCCAGCGATGTTGGATAACGTGTCCTACAAACTAAGAAAAAGTGAAGGCAAAAAAGCAGTTTTGAACAAGTTGAAGCCTGAGTTGAATTTCTCAAATGGAGATAATGGCACACATGTAGATGCTGTTTAACTACCACACAAGCTCCATGACAAATTACATGCCTTATTCCCAACCCTAACTTCCCTTCCCTAAACCGGATTGTAAACCTAAACCAAATTCACAGGCACGACACCACCCACAGCTGTTCATTTAGTGCTTCTTGTGATCTGCTGCTTCTGGTTACGGTTTGGTTAATAAAGGAGTAGTGTGAAGCACTTAAGAGTATCTATTGGCAGAAATGAAATATAATATTCATCACCTGTGTGTTTTCAGTAGTGTATTATCAACTGAATTGTTGTGTTTTGGTCCGATTAGGATGAGCCCCTCCTATCTACATGGGGAGTGGGTCCTCTTCTTGGCTCTAGTTCTGGCATTTTTTACATTTCCTGTAGGCCACTGTAGGCTTGGAAAGGGAGAGGTGAGTGGAGGGGTATTCAGCTGGTTGCAATCTGACCACTAGATGCCACTAAATCCCTCGCAGTGGTCCTTTTTAAATGTAGGCAACTAGAACTCTAAAGTTGAAAAGAAATCTTGTGTTCATGGTTAGAAGAAACCAGTGAGCCGCCAGTGTAAATGTCATATATTTATGTAAGCGCAGCCTTTCGCTCTGACCTCCTTCTCAGTTATTTGTGGCACTATAACAATCTCACACTGCTGCTGCCATGGCTAGTGTGAAAGATAATAAGTATTTGCATGACTGCAAGAGGTCACTTATCATGACATTTGTCTGGTGAGGATAGTCAACTAATCATTATACCGTGCATCATCTTTATCATCAGCATCACCAAATATGTGAGAACAATCTGTACCTGCTTCCTCCCCTTACTTCAAATTTAGATGTCTCACATAATGACATACTCTTCTTAGTTTTGGTTCATTTTGCAATCGCCATCACCAGTACGCAAGTTGTGTAAAAGGTCTCGTTTCTGTTGCATTTCTCTGAAACCTAACAGAACACACAGTTTTGTCCGGTAACGGCAGCAGGGTGTCTTCAGGAGAGTAGATCTCTCAGATGGCCGACAGGAGGTGTGTTTGATATTTAACATAAGTTACTGTTATTTTCTCAGACTGCTATAAATTCATCTCCTCCAGTCCACCGCCAGACAGAGAATAAGATGGTAAAAAAAATAGACTGTGAGAGAAGTTGATTTAAATTTGGGCCCAGCTCCCTGTTTCATATGCGAACAGCCATGTCTCATCAGAATGTATTACTTTTCAATGAGCTGGTGGTTTGCACTGAGAGAACATAAACCTCTGAATACAATCCATTTGGTGTGAATGTGCGAGACCTTTTCTCTGCAAAACCCCGCTGTTCTTATTGCTTCATGAGGTGGCGGAGTCATATAGAGAACCACCAAAGAGCAAAGTAGTGGAGGATAAATCTCCCCTTACTTTTCTTCTATGGCATCGTTTATGAAAATGTATTCAGTCAAAGTGGAGTCATGAAGAGGTCCTGATTACGTCAAGGTTACATAAAGGTGGTAGCGGCTGGTAGTGTGAGCCTGGAGCTTTCAGTCATGACTGTAGATTTATTAATCCAGGGACAAGTAGTTTAGCGATAAAAGTGACAGAGAACTGCAGTCCATCCATCTGCTTTTGTGACCTGAGGGATTTTGAGTTTGCCCAAGGCCGACTCCCCAGTGGATCTCTGCCTCCCTAAAAACAGACCCATTCATCAAATGGCCCTGTCATTATCTCAGATGACTTGTTATTGGTCCAAGAATCAGCCACATTCAGCTGAGGTCAGGATTCACTGTCTGAAGCAGGAGCAGCGTAGAAACTGTGGGCATCAGCTATTAGCCAAAACACACTGTGTTAATGATGAGTGGCATGCTGATTTACTGTGAAGTCATCAACCTAAAAACGAGGCTGGTGAGTGAGTCTTTTCTCTCAGTCAGGAAATTAAATATTTCTCTAGTTTTTAGATTAGAAAACCAGTGCTTGAAGAAGTATTCAGTGTTGCCTGAGTTATGTCATTTCATTTTATTATTGTGGGATGGATTATGATCTATGTTGCATTGCAACACTTTTTATAGCTTTATTTGTTAAATATTAACACTATTTGTCAGATTAAATAGTAGCAAGTACAATATTTCTCTCTGAAATGTAGTGCAGTAAGTATAAAGTAAGCTATAGATAAGAACAGAACTACAAAACTGTTCTGAAACAAAATGAAACATTAAAATAAATATCTCTTGTGTTCTATACAATATCTCCATTCAGAAGAACTCATTTTGATCAACAACGTGTTGATTCCAAATTAATATTTTTCCTTACACCTGTGCATATTTCCATATCAGTATGTTTATTTAACCATGGCAACCCTGGGAGGAAAGACAAAGAAAAGCTACATGCCGTTTGATGGACAGGTGTGATGATGTGCTTAGCAACAAGGTTTTATATGGTTTTACTTTGAAAAAGTCTGATTTCAAACCTGCATTCATTTTCTAATTTTCTTTGGCCACTAGGGGACAGTAGGGCTTACAACAAACACAATGACATAACACCTATACATTTGGTAATGGAAAAGAGTTTAATATTATAATGATATAATACAAAATATTGATTATAACCACTTTAAACTACTCAATAATTATAATATTTACTTAAATACTAACATTGTAGGCCAAATCACGTAAGGAGTCACTTAAGGAATTAAATTAATAATGTGCTATGTATTCCAAGTTCTTAGGCCTGCTATATTTATAATAACAAAGGTAACCTGCCCTGATTATTGGGGTTTGTAGGGGTTATCAAACTGGTTTGGAAAGTCTCATATCCTAAAGAGTTTTAGGATTATTAAGTTAATTATTACGGAAACGGGAGGTAGCTGGGGAACAACTTAACATTTGACATTAAACAAAAAGAGAGAAAGAATTTAAAAGACACTATACTTATATTAGTGCGATGGGACAAAGAAAGAGAAGAGGGAAAAGCCGGGCCGGAGTAGAAGAAGGAGTGAAAAAAGAGAGAGAAGTGGAGGAGTTTGGTTCAGTGCCCTGCGTGGACATTCATTGTAGTTGCCCTCCGTCTTAAAGCTGTGCAGTGACACTCCCAACTCCTTCTCTCATTTCACCCATCAGTGGGTTTTCTTTGTGTGTGTGTGTGTGTGTGTGTGCGTGTGTGTGCGTGTGTGTGCGTGTGTGTGCGTGTGTGTGCGTGTGTGTGTGTGTGCGTGTGTGTGCGATGTTAGATTAATTCGCCTGACTCCCCTCACCTCACCTTCACAGAGCTGCAGCTCTGTTGTGCACAGCAACACAAGTTGCAATAAAATCCTGTTCTTCTGTATGACAAACTTACTTTCCTGCCAGTGGGATTACATTACTGTAACATGGGTTTTCAATGCAATTACCTTTTTTATTTGAAGGAACATCTTGATTATGTGCTCCATTGATCTGGATCTGTGAGCAGGACTACATTCATGGGAAATGTATCAATAATCACATTATTTTATGTACTTTCAAAGACAAATGGCCAGTCAGGATGGGAACATTGTGTGTCATATTTCAATAATGAGGTTCCACGTATTGAGTAAACCGATAACAAAGCAAAGTAGGACATTGCAGAACATGTTAATACCCTTCATGTGCCTCTAACATACTTTGAGCTATTCTCCTTTCTGTAGTTTATCTATTAGCTTTTATTGGGAATGACTTCTGAAAATTGCCTCGATAGCACCAAATATAAACATCAAGGTCTCTAATACACAAGTTATGTCTCTTAACCACAATCTGCCAAAATAAGATCCAAGTTGTCATAAACCTTTGTGTGTGTGTGTGTGTGTGTGTGTGTGTAGCAGCAAGCCATGAGCTACTTAAAGAATGTCTTGGCATCCTCCCTCATTGCTATTTCTATCTCAATCCATTAAACAGCAAATTGACATCAGATTAACTATAAATACAGTTCATAATTACTTAACCTGCTGCTTTCACCTTCCTCCTTTCCGATTCAATGACAGCCTATATATGTGTTGGAGTGCAGTGGCACAGTGGGAGCGGGCCATGTAAGTGCCTCTTGAAATACACTAAGTAGTAATTATAACCATCAGGACTCTTATTCATGTCCTGATTATTTTCAGACTTAACAAAAGTTATATGATGGCCGAATGCATCTTCTGCTCGACTCAAACTGGACACCATCAAATTAATACTCCTGGATCTTATTGCTGTATCACCCCATTCAACATTTTACATCAGAGTTTAAACATTTCTATTTTAAGTCCAGTTATGTATGACCAACCAGAATGATAGCTTAACCTCAAAAAGATGACCCAAGTTGTAAAATAAACCTTGAATTATCCTTTTTTACAAGCTTTTATCAGTGAAAGCCTATTATTAAAAATTTGGTAGAGAGGTCTTGAGGACCAGCAAAAGTCAAGAACATGTCCTGGAGACAAAGTATTTTAATGTACAAAACAGAAGTATTCATATTCTATTGTTCTGAGACGATGTCCATTTCACTTAATATGTCTCTTCTTAAACCAGCTGAGGATTTGTAGATTTGTATCGTTGAATGAATTATTATGCAAACGTTGCCCAACATAACTATGAGGGCCTGTATGTTCCATTTTACCCAGTAACAAAGTAACTACCAGGAATATTGAATGGTTTGTTTTTGTGTGTAGATAATATAATAAGTTATCATTTTCTGTACTTAGTTTCTTGCTGTATATTTTTATTTGGCTGCTAATATACATCCACATGTTAAATGTTTAAAGATGAAGCAGGAAAAAAGTAATTTAGATTTGTAGGTATTAAAAAATACATTTACATGCTTTATAAAAGTCTTAAAGAAGTATTTGCTCGCATTGGGTGAATGTCCTCCCAAGAAAAATAAAAGCATCAGTAGTTTCAGTGCCCCAAAAAAATTGCTTACTTGCTTACTTTCAAGTGACAAACCCCTCTAGCTGCCGTACTGATTACAACCCAATGGCAAAGATGGAGTAGCATGCGGAGGGAGCAGGCCGGGGTGGGTGGAATGGTCAAAACAACAAACACCCTGCTGACCAGCTCCTGTTTCCCACAAAAGTCAATAACAAAAATCCACTAACCTTAAAATACTTGCTATAACTCAAACTGTGATTATGTGTAATTCTGGTGAAATTTACTGACACTGTCTTTCAAAATATATGCAGCTCAAGGTTTAAGGGACAAACGTTTGGTTTCTTTCAGAAAAGAAGGCTTGATTATTAAAAAATACATATTAAGTGCTGGAGGCAAACAAGTATTATCATTTGTAGAGTTTTTTTGTGTGTAAATAAAATGACTTAATGAGAGTAGGAAAAGAGAAACATGCCATTTAAGTTCTTGTCCCTATTTTAAAATTCAAATATGATCCATTAATGAAAGTCTCATCACATCTCCTCCGGAGTCCATTAGTAGAAGTGATGTAACTTGTAGCAGCTCTACCAAATCTGCATAAGACTGACATATTTCATTGTCAATGGTTTTTTAATCTCCCTTCTCATTACTGATATGTTCTGCATACATTTATTTATTTGTTTGTCTCAGCAATCTGCATGTGTGCTAAAGTGTTAAACCTCGCCGACTCCTGATAAATGTTTTAATTGCTACTTTTTTGCAGTGCAGATTTCTTTTGATCATTAAATTCTGCTGATTAGGTCTGCCTCCCATGGAGCCACATATTAATGCAGTGAGCACGGAACAAATTACAGCATTGCTTTCATACCATTTCAAAGAGAAACAGTTAATTAATTATGTTTCAGTGAGCAGTTTATTTGCAAGTGTACTATAAATGTAACGTGATTTTATTTGTATCTTTTAATATAAAACAGGGGAGGTCTAAGATGGTGAGAGTAGAACGAGTGGACTTAGGGGCCTGCCGGGTGTGTTGGCCCCCGACAGACAGATGGAGGAATGAGCAACAACCTTTCCTCTCATTGTTAGCACTCAGTCCGGCAGCAGAGCGTCTCAGGAAGCTGTCGGTTCCAGTCTGCAGGATTCACATCAGCCAAACTGTACGCTTTACCAGGCTCACTATTAGTTTGACACAATTCTGGATCACTTAACAAAATATTTTGAAGTGACACCTCACAACTCGGTAAGAAAGTCACAAACTGGGTTACTAAGTAAAGTTGATTTACTTATGAAGGCTTTTGGAAATTGGCTATCTATCACAACTGACCTGTTGTATGACGTTGGCATAACTTTGAGTAGCAGTTACCTTAAAACAAAAAAAAGACTCTTTTACTCATTGTCAGAAAGGATGTCATCTTGAGTAGATATTCTGACTTTTAATATATCTAAGTATCAACCCTCTTTTTTCTTTCTGGTCCTGTCCTTTGCCCTTCTTTTCTATTTTTTAGATACATGTTTGACTAGACAGCATGTAACGGTCTAATAATAAGCTCCTATTGATAAACATAAACAGACGTGTGATTCCAAGTTCGAAAGGGTATGTTTTCTGTTTCGAGTTTACATTTTCTTTTGAGAAATACTTTTTTTTCTAAGTTAGAAGAGTTGCTTTGAGGTTTATGCTCTTGTGTGCATCTTCAGTTCCCGTCATCGTATCTTCAGTCACACGATATATAATGCAGAAAAACCTTTGTCTGCTGGTACTTCCTTGTTAAAGAGGTGACAAGAATGTAAACAAACAAGCACAGCTGTTTTCCACTTGATGATTGCTGTTACATGCTGCTCACCGTGATCAACAAGTCAACACTAAGACACAACTCTCTAACCTTTAGTTTGTTGAAGTGATGGATGGTACTCATCAGTATTCATCTCTGGATCTGCTGTCTCTCTCGGCACTCAGTTATTTCACGAGAATGGTAAACTGGATGATATACTGCAGATAGATGGCCTTTCTGTCTCTGCATTTGTCTCTTTCTCCTATAATCGTGTGCCTCAAGCACAAAAACACAGCAGCTGCATCCCGGCGTTGTCATTTGACTTGCTTCATGGTGGAGATCCACGGAGTATATCAAATAAAATTGCCGCCTTTCTGAAGAGTTGAAATACTGAACGATAGACCCGTTTTTTAAACCAGCATAACTTGCCGAAAACTAAAGTCAAACTGGAACTCATGGGTATGGTTCCAGAAAAAAGGACCTTATTAGAAAATCATAATGACATTTGTAAAAACGCAAATGCCATCCATTTGTCCAACGAGGGATTCATTTAGTATTTTTATATTTAATTAATGGTCTCTAACAAATACCATTTCCTACAAGGCAGTTTAAACCAGTAATGAACTTGAGGCCATTTGAGAGGTTATAAAACTGGAGATATTGTTCTTCCAGATGTAACTTTGTATGTATACAAAAAAGTTAAAAAATCTCAAAAGCAAAGAAAATAGAGAATATAAGGCTGATGAAGGGAAAACTGTTTTAATTACATTAATTATCTGCTGGAAGATCTTCATATTTGGTTAATGATACTGAACTGTGATCAACAAAAATTATTAGATCTCTACTGAAGGTTCAGTCAACCCCCTTCTCCCCGTCAAAAAAATGTATTTGAGGTTCCATCATTCTTCTGTTTTAGAAAGGCTTTGTAGTGCCTGTCAAAGCCCAGGTCAGTGGCTGACAGTTCGGCAGCCTCTTACCTTCATTGTACTCTTAGCTTTCTGTATTTGTGCTCTACCTCATTCTCAAAGTCACCTTTTAAATGTCACTTCTCCTCTGAGGAAAATCAGCCTCATCTGTTCAGAGACCTCTGCTGCTTGTAACCAGCTTGTCTTGCAGAGGCCGTGCTCTCGTGACACTTTATGCTACTGAGGTTTTTTTCAAACACATCTGGGGTCAGCAGGGGATGTTTTGGAGCGGTGATATTACGAGACGATAGTTCAAGGCAAATTTCCCAATATTGTGCACTACCATTAAGATTGCTGCCGATTCTTTTCTATCTGAAGATTCAGCAAATGATGAACTTGGATGGAAAGGCACAGATCAACTGGGAAGTGTCTGCATAGAGGAGAGGGGGGTTACACTGGGCGGATATGATAGGCTATTCAAAACTGTCAACAGTCTGTGGTTTATATCTCAGGCAATGAAACTCCCTCTGTGCTAGAAATTAAGTACAATAATGTTGACAAAGTAATCTCAGCGGAGGGAAACAGGATCTGGCACTTCTGAATTGGTTGTGAATAATTTGAAATGGCTCTTGACTAAGTGGTGGAAAGCAAAATCCATTAAAAAAAGATTCTATAGATTGCTTTCGCAGTGATCGTGGAAACGGTGAACAATTGATAATTACTTAATAATCAGGTATTCTGGGAAAACAAGCAGGCGCTCCTGTTTCATAACTGCTTTTGTCAGACGCAGAACAACAGTCTCAAAGTAGTTTCTTGCCAAAGGACATTTCCACAGCGTAGATACTGGCTGACAGATGTTCCACTGGAAAGGGGGCCTCCTACTTTCCATTGAGAAGTGGCTCTTACAGCAGTAAAAGTATTGCAACATAGGCATATCAATTGATAATCTGAATATTAACTATACCACACGAAAGCATACTCAATACTGTACAGACATTCTGTTTTTTTAAATATTTAACATTGGCTTGTATTCCTCATTTAGATATTTGTTCTTTGAGGCTGTTGCCGTGGCGTTGTTTGTCGGTGCATCAGTATAATATGTCCACATGTCATATACTCATGTTCATGTGTCACTTATTCACTGGAGCCAATTTGTACTCAATTTATAACTCCAATTCCTACCCTTGACATTTTATATACATCAAAGTGTACAAAGTTGTCTTATTCATGTTCCTGCTCTGTGTGAGCAGCAACATGACCTCAAGTTTTCCATTAGAATAAAACTTCTTCACTTTTTTCAGTTTGCTTTTCACCATCGTTATATTGAAATAACTTACTGTAACATATCGATCAATAGGTTCAATAACACTATCCGTGATTCTAAACAGTCTTTTCTGCTTTGTGATTGGTTCACAGAGGCATGTGACAGCCCACTGGTAGCCAATCTGCCACCGTCATCATTCAGAAGCTCCTCCCAGCTCACCAGCAGCCATGGGCCGGTCTTTGCTAAGGTCAACAGGAGAGAAGGTGAGCAATCATGCGTTGCTATGTTCACTGTCCATCTTAAATATGTTACTACTTATAGTAGTGGCACATTTCAAGATAGCTTTATTGCCACAAATAATCACTGCTTTTTAACGGTAATAAACCACTTTGTTGTTGGCTTTCCGACGAGTAAAAACACATTGATTTAAAGGGAGAAAGCTGAAATCACCAGAGAGACGGAAGTGAGAAAGAGTGGGCAGTGGTTGAAAGACTAGCAAGTGAACAAAAGAAACACAACTGTATAAGCTGATAGCTTCATGACAGTTGGATACTAAATAAGTCAAATAAATGACCTTCAAACACTCAGTAGTCATCTTTAGAGACGGACATTCTGGAGTCTTCAGTCTGCTTTTTTTATTTCTTTATGTCCCCTTTTCCTTTGTTCATTACATCCAACTCAAACATCAGAGTCCCACGGCAGAACCTTCATCTCGACCCCTTTCTACACCAGCTGTCACCTTTTCCATTTGATCACAGTTGTGTTTCTAAGCATGAACCATGAGGGGTTTTGGGTGCCGGCTATTCATAAAACATTTAGCCTTGTGCAGCTTTAAACTTTACGCACTCAGTCAGTTGTTGACATCAACTGTAAAGAAGCACCTTCAGGCCAGTGAAGTGTTGGGAAGAAGTCCATCGACTGAATCTTCCTGTTTTTACTGAAATGTGAACACTTCTGTTCTGTCGGCTGCAGTGATGCATTTCTCCCTCAGTGCGAGAGGGAGTCCACGCATCACACATATTAAATCAGTCATTTAGTCAAAGTTAACAGCGGACCTTCCCTCAGCAGTACAGTATCTGCGTCATGTGAAACCAAAAGTAGCGTACTTATTGTAACCAATAGCAAAGTATTGTTTGTTGCCTAACCTTTAATGTAAATGATGGATGGCTTCAGAGCTTTTGGGAGGCAACGTTCTGTATTTGTATTTGTCGACTGAGATGCCAGAGGAGAAAATATTTCATACCTACTGTAAGACACATTTGAAGTTAAATCAGCAAAATGTAATTGTGAAGGCTGCACAATGTCTTTCCTGTGAACACATTCCAACACATTGCATGAAATTAACATGACAGAGAATTTATTGTGCTCATTTCTTGGGTCTGTAGGCACCGCTGAAACATAAAGCCAATCATACAGCTGGACCGATCCAGCAGCCAGCAGCAGGGGTTCACAAATAACTTTTCTCATTTCTTTGCACATTTATTGTGCATTTTTAATGACATTTAACCAAGTTGAAACAAATGAGCGACATTAACTTTGATTTATATGACATTTTCAAACACATCAAAACAGAAGCAAACAGCAAGAGATATTCAAAACACCATTTTGAACGTTGCATGACAATTCAACTTATCATAGTAACACAACATGCTTTCCAGCGCAGCAGTTTTTCAGGAGCTGAGTAGACAGAATAATAGGGACCATCAGAGCAAGCAATTTAAAGATTTGACACGTTAAACAGACCTAACAACAACACCATAAGACTGAAAATCTTGACTAACGACTCAACGGACAGGTTTGTGGAGAACAAATATATCTATTGTTCTCCAAAAGCACATTCACTGGAGTAATCACGTTACCAATATCATAATTTATGTGTGATGTGGCTCCCACATCTCTGGTATATATGACATGTGTGTTGGTGGACTCAAACCTGTATTTTAAAGATATACTCTGCAGTGTTTTTCTGAAAAACAATATTTTGTATTGACTTTATCTGCAAAAAAACATAACGTGTGCCTGTTGATTTATTTTGTTGCTGCATGTTCGGTATGTTTCAGCCTAAGGGCACTGGGCCTTCACAATGCATCCAACCAAATAGGGTATATATATAAGGGTATATATATATATATATATATATATATATATATATATATATATGTATATACTATATATATGTATATACTGTATATATATATATATATATATATATATATATATATATATATATATATATATATATATATACATATATATATATATGTATGAGGTGTAATGCCAAGAGAACAAAGCTTGTTCCAAAACTTGAGTGAATCTGGGGTTGGCTGTCAGTTTTGCTGCAGGTGGTACACGATAGCTGGCAACCACGATCAGGTGATCTGCGCTTCTGGTGTCGTTGAGCAGGGAAAAGAGGGCCAACTTTGGGTGTCCTATTTACAAACCGTAAGCGACAATTACTGCATTGTATGCCTGTAGGTCAAATATGTATTTGTAAATCTGCAGGAGGACCTGTTGGATTTTATTCTAAGTGATTGAGAAGTAACCCTGTAAAACCGAAGGCATTATTTAATAAACTTAACTTAATAGCATATCCAAACTAAAAAAGGTGTATCTTTGCAAACACAAGGTCTATTTGAATAATGTTGGTGTTAAGATAAACAGTATCACTTGTGAGATATTGTTCAGATGTGTTAATTGGCTTGAAATATTCAATTTGTATGATATAATGAACATTGGTACGCGGGTACCTGTTAAAGGCTATTGTTGTTTTAGGTGTGTTGGGGAGCCGTGACATGGAGAGTAGCCATGGTCCAAAAAAAAAAAGTGTAATCCCTGGCCTAAAGTATACAGAATATTGTATTGGCAATGCATGGGTTGAGTCAGGGCAGGTTCAGGATAGATCTCAGATTATCTTCAGAACCCAAACATCTGCAATAAGTGTCAAATATCTATGCTGGATGGAGAAAAAAGTATTCTCTTGTTTTGTGTTTTTCTCAGCTTATTATTTTCTCTGGAGTCGACATCAGTGACCCTTGTTCACCTGGTATTCGCCTGGAGAAGCCTCTCACTGCTGAATGAGGGCAAAACTGAAGAAAGTAGCCAGTGAAGTGTTTCATCCATCAAACAGTAGTTATAATAAACTAAAAACAATCTCTATCCGAAGCCAAATTGCTACCTTGGATATAGAGGATACTAAACTCCCACATGCCTCCTTGGCCCTCGCTGCTGCCAGTTAGTCCCAACTTGACTGGTCACCCATATGGGGGCTGGCATTGACAGGAATGTTCACATGTGGCAGCCATTTAATCCCATTATGGTGCTGCCTCCACTTCCAGTGTTGCACCCTGCTATGGCTGGACACTGAATGTAGCCAACAGCAACAGGAGGAAGCAACAGTCCTGCACTGACATTTAATCTTACTACCAGGTGCATAACAATGTGCAACGTAGATAATTAGCATGTCATGAAGTTGGGGAGGCCAGAGATAGGAGCTTTGACACAGAGCTCAGCAGGGTTGCTCTAACAGACGGCTGGGTTAGAGGCCAGGAATGCACATTATGGCATTCATTCATTATGCTCGGGATGTTTTTTGTCACCAACAACTGACAAGTATTGCTTATGTAAACTATACTGCTGGAGACGAGTAAGACTTGCCCAAGTTGAGCAACTCCTTACTACTTTCATCAAAGTTGAACAGCTCTGCTAATGTTGACCCATATGTTCAGTCTGCACTCTCACTCTGACCCACCATGCCAATATATGCAGATTCATGATACACCAGTAATTTCATCAGAGTTCATGTTCTACATATGAGTGTTGAAGATATGAAGATGTTTATTTAATCAGGAAAAAACAAAATCACATTAACTGATGTTGTTTTGAGATCACGTCAAAAAGAGCAGAACAATATTTTTTTCTTTTGTCACTAGTTGTTAGTTTGAACAGTCAGCTCCGCTATTATTGGACCCTAACTGTGCCATTCCTTAGAATAAAAAAATAATGAGGCCATTCGTGTTAAAAATGTTCTTCAAAAAGGCAATCTGGTTTTCCACACACACAAATGTATTAGAAAAGCAGCAAGTGCTCTTTATACAAGCTGATCAGTGCGAGCCTCCGGTATTAAGTATGCAATAGCAGCATGGAGTCGTGTTTTTTTCCCTCCAATTAAGCAAGCAGCAGTGGTAGGTATGAGATGGTGGAGGAGGGGCCTGTTTTTACTTTGAGAATAAGCAAAATGAAGCTGCAAATAGGTGTGACAATGGACATTTTCTTAGTGGTGCGGTCCGCCAGTCCTCACACTTTGGATAAGGCATAGCCTAAATGTGCAAATAGCAGCATAGATGAGCAGCTGAACTCTGCAATGACTCTGATGTCAAGTAGGGGCCATAATATGCACGCTTTTCTTTTAAAAGGCAGTTGAACTCTCCCAATGTTTGCCCCCCATATTGCTGCTTAGGTGTTCCCATCTGTCCAAAACATTTTCCTTTTGCTGTCCTCTCCCTTGCTTTCGCTATAACCGTTTCTCTTTCCTTGTATCATCGTTCCTGTATTTCTCCCTTCTCTGCCATGTCCTGCCACTCTGTTGTCAATCTCCTTGACGAGCGTGTTCTGCTGTAATTGTAGTTTTAACAGCCAAGAAAACATTGAGATAACTTCATTCCATCTTACAGCCAAACGTTAATGACAGCATTTAACATTTATAGGCAAATGTTAATGGCGGTATTTAACATCTAAACTGTCTCGTTTTTTTTCCAGCGGGCCGTACTGATAATTGCACATTAGAAACCCGGTAATTATGCTGAAATAGGCCTGGAACACTTCATCAACCAGTAATCATTTCCTGGAAGTGCTAATTTAGATTTGAAAAGGGGATTCTAATATTAGCAGGGGGCTGTAGGTTGAAATGAATTTTGCGGGGGGAACCGTAGAATGAGGTATTGATCTTCGTGTGATGTTAATGGGTCACCTCTAGGTGCCTGTTTAATGCTGCTCTTCAACATTTATCTGGTTAAATAGCTGGTCTGCTCAAATCCTGTTTATCTGAGGTAGTCACTCTCTCCATGAATCTAATTATATTTATACATATTGCCTGATTCCTTGACAAAATGCAGCTAAAAGCCTCTTACCTTTATCTGTTGCTTTTACATCCCTCTCTCATTTTATATCATATACTGTATTTTTGAGCCAGTCATCCATATTTTCCTTCGTTCCAGACCCAATTAATTTGCCAGAGAAGCAGATGTAACAAGGTACCATGCTTACTTTGCTTTATCTTGGTAAAGTAAATACACATTATTATTTTTAAAGTTCATATGGGTCTTTTGAAAGACACAAATTCCCTATTTCTATGTTTTAGTTGTCTAGCTATAATGACTTGTTGCTTCTGTATGACACCGCCATGTACTTTGTTCTCCGCGATGTTAGCTCGAGTCCCATTACTTAGTAATCCTGTTACTTTCAAGCTGCCTACCACATTTATTTTTAATTCCCCAAAGGAAGCATCTCCAGAGCCTGGTCCCAATGTTATTCTCCTGCAAGACCCCTAAAACTGGTTTCACTGCTTCACTGTACCTGTTTTCAAGGTTTTTAATAATTGACACTCACACACATGTTCCAGTGGCCTGCTTTGTTAAAATGTGCTCCTTTTTAGTATGTCCTGTTTTGCTTTGTTGCTTCCCATCACTATTTATATAGCTGTTTGTCTTATCTGATAAGTATTATTTATAAATAGCAGCATATTTTCTCCAAGATTATCGTAAAAAAAAACCTTAAGCTCCACCTAAAATCCACTGCAATATGACTCTGATCAGCTTAAAACCATATAAAATGTCCTCGAGCCCAGTCAGACGCATTTACACATTTTAACCTGGTAATACTGTCTCTTCTGACGGCTGTCTGTCTCACCGCCTCTCTTTGAAACTCCCTATGGGTGATTGTTTCCTCCTGTAATGGCTTGTATCCTATTTTCCCCATCTGTCCTGTGTCTTCCTGTCCCCCTTTGTGTTTTCACACAGTATCCATTCTAACCCAACTTTACTTTTATTTGGCGCACACATCCGTTCCTTCTAGTAGAGCCCTTGCCCTGACAAGCATTGTGTCAGCCTCTATTTCCCAGTTGACACCAACACAGTGGAGATTGCAATTAGAGAGCGGATATAAATAATGTGCCTGGTGTTCTTTTACTGTCTTATTAAGAGAGACGATGGCTGAAGTTAATCCTCCCTGTGGAGGTGGCTGTCTAACACCAGGAGGGACTAGCTGAGCGTGTGGTGTTACAGACCACGGTCTCCCTTCAGCAATATATTAAACCTAATAGTCAATCCGTTTACTCAGTTATATTTTAAAAGGCATGTGTCGAGAAACGTGTTTCAGTTTGCAGTTTGGGAAGTGATTTGACAACCAAACCAGCGCTGTTGGGTAACTATAGGTCAAACCAGCGAGAGGGAAGTGAGAACTTGGTTAGATTTGGGCTTTGTGGCTCACAGCATCATGTTGAAAAAAGAGGCTTCTGCAGGGAGGAACTTGAATGCATTGAGCTGAGAAGTTAAAGATATTTAACCCTCACTTAAGAACAAACTACGAAAGTGTATGCAGAATATGTCTGGTATGCTTTAGTTTATAGTATCTCTGCAGATGGGTTAAAATGGACGATTTCCAGTATCAAACTTGATCCTGGTTTTAGATTTTGTTCTTGCCTTTAAGAGTGATGTGTTGATGTTGAGTCTCTAATAACTGCCCCATATTTAAAATAATCCCAGTGGGTTTCCCGAGTTAGTTCCAATATATACCGATTGTTATTTTGATTTCAATTGGGATATGTCACTGAGATGGCCCTCTTGTGGTTTTTAATGGGCACAAACTGTTTGATGTGGGATCTTAACTTGTTATCTCTAAGTATGGATTTAATCTCCCACCCCTGCCGCCATTAAAAGAAAACTCATAATCCAGCCCTGACACATCCTGGTTCTAAAACTGTGTCAAGAGGAAGCATCCAAAATAACATTCCCTTTGATGCTTTAATGCTAACCCAAATAAATCAATGTATGATTTGCGGCAATGACACAAATATACTTATTTGGAGGAATGCACCATTTTAAAGGACTTTTTTAGGACTCTAAAATGACAAAGGGGATACCAACATCTTCTACCTTTTTTAGTAGTTTGTTTTGTTTGACCTCTGGATGAATACATTTTGAGATGGAAACATTCTGCAGTCAATACTGCAATTTAGCTATGTTTATTTTAAAATCTGCAACCATGTACTAATCAAACTTGTATTGATTTATGCTGCAGTCTCCCATCGACCAGCACATACACATTCTCGGAAAACAAGAAGGTCACACTCCCAAGTTTGTAGTTAGAGAGACCTTTTGCTATGAAATTGGTCCATTAATTAAAAACAGGAAATGCTTTATCTTCTTTATTTATAAAGCTTAGTATCTAAACTCAATACTTTTTTGGGCCCAGACTGAAATAGTTCCTGATTTCAAATGCATTTTTCTTTTCCAATTTAAGTAAAAAGGCTTATGTTTATATTGAGACACAATTTCACATTTGAGAACTTTTTTTGTGATCCAAAATGAGAAACGTGTTTGTGGAAAAGAAATGTGTCTATAGATAAGTGTTTCAAATAAATGATGACATTCTTCTGCTCACAAATGTAATCTAGTGTAATTGTATGATGTGCTTTTGTAGGTTGTTAACATAATCCAGGCAGCAATTTCATTTCTTGCTCAATATATTTGGAAAACCGATCCTAACCTATATTAGCGTTTGTGTGGTACAGTATTGCCTGTTATCACTGTGCATATGTTTCAGTAAAAGGATTCTGATTCCTTAAATTATTGCAGCTCAAGAGACGTACCTTGTTGTATCACTGATATTTACTGTAAACAGTTCTTCACGTTTAGAGGTCGAGAGTCTCGTTAAAGGAGCATTCTTCATATACCTTTCCTCTGGATTGATGACCTTCCAACCTCAGACCACCGCTGCTCCTCAGGGTGTTTGATTGGCTGGTCTTCTGACGTGGGTGACTCTAGAAGTTACCGTCTTCTGACGGCTTTATTGTGGTAATGTGCTAATTTGACTGTCCAGCAGAGCGACAATGCAATTTTCCCGACTTTAAACTCAATTACCTTCCCGAATGGAGAAAAAAAGCGTTGGTGTCATTACAGACAGTAAAGAGAAAAAAAGGACTTACTAGAACAGAACTTAGGACGGACTCAGTTGTATCGGTGCTCAAACAGGGGATGTGTGGACTAACATGGTGGATTTAGTGAATGCTTTTCTCCTCACAGGTTTGAGCAAACTGTACACATCTGTACACTCTGCTCTCCTTCATTTTTAGGCACTTTCTATTTTCTTCTCCAGTTTCTGGTGAGGTATCTACCTCTCTCTTTATTTCTACTCATCTCTCTCTGTATCTCTATTTCCTTCTCTGCCATCCTGTAGATGCTCGTTCACGTTCCTCCCTCTCTCGCGCCGTCACTCTTTCTCTCTCTCTCTATTTCCTTCTCTGCCATCCTGTGGATGCTAGTTCATGTTCCTCCCTCTCTCTCTCTCTCTCTCTCTTGTCTGTGTTTTTCAATTATTTCCTCTCCAATCCAGCTGTAATGGGTAAAGGTCAGAATGTCTGCTCTCTCCTCTTGTGCTGTCAGTGTTCATGTCTGTTACTGTGCTACTTATTAGCTCTGGCCTTTAGCTGCTGCCCTAACGAGCAGGCAGCACAGCACTGAAACAGCTGGTGGAGGAAAAAAGACCGACACAAGAGGAAAGAAGATGGCCTCAGACTCAGATAATTCAACCCACATTCATTTCCTATCCATGAATCTGATTTTGAAAGTTCTAGAAATCAAATAAAATCATGTTGAATTTGGATTGTTTATTGGTGGTGTATTGTAATGATCCTTGCTGTAAAACGCGTAAAGGAATAATGTGCGTATGAAGGTCACAAAGACATGAGGAACAACTTAACACCTTTCAACGTGAAAAGATATTTCACAAACTTACCAATTGTCACCCTACACCACTTTCACAAGTTAAAACAAAACACCTGTCTTTTTCGTGGAGCATCTTAATTAGGTTCACAGTGTGTTGTGTTATGATCATTTGCAATGTCAGAATAAATTAGCTTTGAATAGATGTGATGAGATGAGGGAACGTGCCCTCTTCAGGCTGTGCATGTGAACTGTCATGATTTGTGTGTCCCTCTCATGTCAGCATGACATCCTCTTTGCAACTAAAGCACAAGTGCTCTTTTGGCTGGCTGTTTTATCGTGTGTGTGTGTGTGTGTGTGTGTGTGTGTGTGTGTGTGTGTGTGTGTGTGTGTGAGCGCTCTCTAGGGGAGAAATCTCTCCATCTGCTGTTAGGGGACTTTGTGCTGACTCAGCACTTATTCTTAAACACGCACACACGCACACACACCCTTCTCAGTATTCAAAGTGTCATTATATTGTTGCAGCCCTTTCCATCACCTTCAATGTTTCATCATAATCAGGTCCTGCCATAGTTCTTGTCTCACTCACTCGCTCTAATTCTCTCTCTCTCTCTCTCTCTCTCTCTCTCTCATACCTGATAGAACAAAGGTCAGCTACTGTTTTGAGGCACAACTCTAACTCTTTCTCGTGCAAAATGAGAGAAAACCTACAACTGTCTTTTCTTTCAGACAGGATGTGTTCACTGTAATCATCTTGCCATTTGTTCTCTTCAGGTAAACAGTATACTTACCTGTTGCTTGGTGAACAGCAGGGAAGACATTTGTTTCATGCCAATGGAAACAAAATATTGGGGTCAAATCAGTTTAACACATCTGCTCCTTTTGAATGCATTTTTAACTTAAAATGTAAATGTTAAAAATGACCAGTCGCACTGTAGCAGTCAAAGGATCATTTAAATACATACAGTGGTATTATTTTCATATAATCTGCCTATTTTTTCATTATCGTTTGCTGTTGCAATGGTGGTACTAACTTGTTTAAGACTACAATATGAACATAGTGTGAGTTAATCTCATACTCGTCCTCCCCAGCTGCTGCAACAGATTATTATTTGTCATCGTGAATCTAGATGAAGATGTATTGCAGGGTTTTAAATCTGTGAACATGTTAATAGACTTAAAATATTATGAATCACTTTTGAGTACTTTAATTTGTCTCTCAATCTCTGCTCTCACTTCTGTCTTATGTCATCTCTGCTCGTCTTACACACACACACACACACGCACACACACACACACACGCACACTCACGCACGCATACATGCACACTCACGCTCACACTCACACCTCATCACATTGACATATACTCTTTGTCTCTGCCCCTGTGCAGGAGCTGGAGGTTGGTCCCCTCTTGTCTCAGACAGATACCAGTGGTTGCAGGTCGATCTGGGGAGGCGGACCCGGATCACTGCTGTTGCTACGCAGGGACGATATGGCAGCTCTGATTGGCTGACGGCTTACCTGTTGATGTTCAGCGACACAGGACACAACTGGAAACAACATCGGCAGGAAGACAGCTTCGGGGTAACTCTCCTGCAATAGACATCAATCAAAACAGGACAAAAAGGAAAAGCACAACTAATTTGCCAAAGCAGATATGTTTCAAAAGAAACTTAATGTCACCAGATTATTTTTCTTTTCGGTGTTCAAATTGTCCTTCCTCCTGTTTTTTGATTTGCCTTGTTAATAAAAGGATTTAGGTTAAAGTTATTCTGGAGCTCACACAAAGATGAGGATGCAATAACTATAAAAAATATATAATTGCTTGGTATTTGAAGACCGCTTCGGAGGTGCAGCTCAAAAACTCAAGTGCATTAAAGTTCAAATATATTTGGCCTCACTATCATAGACATAATTGACATGCTCTGTGGGGACTGGTACTGCCTGCAGCGGCAAGTCGGCTCACCAGGAGACTTTCACTCCTTATTAATAATGGATGGTCCAATGAAAGAAACCTGGGCAGGACTCTGTCGACTGCTGACAAGAGGCTGGTGTTGTTGTTAGAAAGACTGCCTGGTGTAGAAAAGGTCCCAGCTTTGATTCCTGCAGAGGCAAATGTGTCCATCAGTCTCCAAGCAAGACTCTGATGCACACTTGCCAGCTCAGTCTTTGAGAGCCAGTCCCGATAAGAGTGTCAGCTCGGTGTCTAAAATGTAAATGTGAATGAGGAAGCTGACAGAGATATGCATGTGGCGATTTGAATATTCTGTCGTGCGGCTGATAATCAAGCTCATGTATGAAGTCCTCCCTGCAGCGGGGAGGAATCACAGCTGAGGCACTTTCCCCCGGTTTGTGGATTCCCTCAAGTGTTTTTTTCCTTCATTTTTAAAGCATTTTCATAAGCTATTAACCATTCCATGTTTCAGTAAAGCGAGCGAATGCTTGACTACAGGGATGTTTGTGATAAAGCAAACGACTGCACTGTATGTCAGAATGACAGGAAGCCATGCAGGCCTCCGTTGATTGAACAGCATTAGATTTGATTCAGAGGCAGTGAAGCATTTCCTCTCTCCTTTATTGAAGACAGTGCACCGTTCTTGTTGCATTAGCAGCCAGGAGAACACCTTTTGATTTAGATTTGACAGGATGCGATTTTCTCATAGTGAAGGATACACACTCTCTGAAGCCCGGGAGTCATCACTAAAAAGAGAAATAACAGGGTATGACTTTGACACTCAGCATGAAAGGTGATGAACCCAGATTAGCTCTCGGTATGTTTCTAAAGCTCCATATATTAGTCAGGCCAGCTTAGCGTGTCAGTTTAGGAGGAGATTTGACTGCAAACACATCTGTATCAGTCTCAGCTTCACACTGATGCTCCCTATTTCTCCCTTTGCTCTGGTGGTAAATAAATGCCTACATTTACCTAAACTGTACTTGAGGTAGACCTATTTTTTACTTTATTTTGAGGTGCTACTCTATACTAATACTTTATCCACTACAAGACAAACATGTATCTGTAAGCTATAGTCAGTAGTTACTTTTAAGATGAAGATTTTACATATAAAACATTGGATTAATGTATCTGTAAATAAAAATATATTGGTAAAAGTATAT
The DNA here is from genome assembly GCF_009769545.1 of Cyclopterus lumpus. NCBI lineage: Eukaryota > Metazoa > Chordata > Actinopteri > Perciformes > Cyclopteridae > Cyclopterus > Cyclopterus lumpus. The sequence goes on along the minus strand of NC_046969.1, from coordinate 10,339,507 downwards.
CATTTTAGTTTGTTGGGGCCCCAGCATTTGAAAGTAACTTAAAACATTTACTGTACTCAAGTACCACACTACTTGTGTAAATAGTATTTCTATTTCATGCTACTTTAGACTTCTACTCCCATACATTTCTGGTGGATAGTACAGCCATAATTTAGTCAATTTTGCTGCATTGTGTATTTTCCCCATTAGCTTCCCACTACAGATCTCCAAAGCTTTGGGGTCCATCTCCATGGCCAGCACTCATAATGGAATTAATGGTATTTTTACAATGTGGTAATACTGCAGAGTACTTCTTCTACACATGACCCCTTCTCCTCCTCCTCCTCCTCCTCTCATGCTCTACCTTTCGCTCTCTCTCGTTGACTGAGGACTTGTCAGAGGCTACTCATATAAAAAAAAAAATGCTCAGGCAAGTAAATGAGATGCTGCTCTCTTAAGCCTCCTCAGCAGGAAATAGAGCTGTTTGTTGAGCTTAACGCTCGGCTGCCCAGCCGGCTCAGCCCTTCAAAACCCTGAAGACGGCGCTGAAGTTATAATTACCAGGGAAGACAATTTCACTCCGAAAGCCACATCAGTGCACACTCAGGACACGCACTCAAGCAGGGAGGACAGACACCAGCAGAGCTCATGCACACACAACCACACATGCAGCTTCTGCTTTTCTTCCTCACCAATGCATGATGGGTTGGTCAACAGCTGGTATGGCTGGTTTCATTTTTGTTAAATAAACTAGAATATGGTTTATAAATAACACTGTATTACACACCCTTGTACACCCTTTAGTCAACACCAGGTGTTGACTAAATTTAATGAAATAACTATAAAACAATATTTCAACATTTCTGCTGTATTTTTTTATTACATTTTCAGATTAGATTTATATATTAACACCTGGATTTACATTTCAATTGAAATCTTTTAATTCGGTCCTTAGGTCTTAAACGACATCAACAGATATTTGTCAATGTGTAGTTATTTTTAAGGGAACATTTGTTTTCTATGGCACAAAGAATCTGGTCTAGAAATATGGTTTTCTAACACTTCGGCTTGTGAATCATTACATTTTCCCTGTATATGGTCCAAAAACCAAAAGGTTTGGCCACCCCTAGTCCTCAGAGTAAGAGCAATTTGTCCGTCAAGCAGAGAATCCTACTGGACACAGGGAGGGAGAGACATCAGCAGTTAGGATCAATAGTCTGTGAGCTCAAAGTTTGAAAACACAGAAAGACTGTGTTGGGATTTAGGAGCGTTGAGAGATGTTATGCTCGGGAACTAGTGCATCTCTTTCTTTGGAGGGTTGTTTCACTACAAACATCTTTTTATTTACACATCATACTTTTTACTAAATGAAAGTTATTTCTCAATGAAAAGTTTCTTTTATCCTCGCGGAAGACTGCACAATCTTAAATCGAAGCCATTCCCTTGGTCTTTAAACCTTCTGCAACCAGTAAAATAAGGATGCTTGGATGTAACATTGAGGCAACGTACATGTTCTGTCGTTTTAGGCTTTCCCAGGAAACAGCAATGCAGACACTGTGGTCCAGTACAAGCTTAAACAGCCGGTGATAGCTCGCTACCTCCGCCTGATTCCTCTGGACTGGAACCCAACTGGGAGGACTGGACTCAGACTGGAGATATATGGATGTCGTTATAGTAAGTCCGATATCTTTATTTGACTACTTTGCCAGCCTTGGCTTGTGCCTTAAAGAAAGGTTTCGTATCAACATGAAGTGATGTATCTTTATAAAAAAAAATTATGTTCAGGTGTATTACTATTATAGTATTTGTAATTGAAATAAGTGTAAAAAGATATAATAATACCATAGAAAAATATTACGGTTTTCGAACATTTTGGCATTGAGTGAGATAGATTATGCTGCATGTAAAGAGATGACAGACAATGATGATTTTGAGGCATTCGTTATTCTTTCCCATAAACAAACATAGAGAAGTCAATAACAATACAATCTTGCACTATACAATATGAGCTGTGGTTGTTTTAGGTTCATAGTGACCACATTGTCTCATATGGTTTTCAATGAGAATCTAACTAAAATTGAAACTTTCAAGACATGACAAATTATTCCACTGTGGAATAAAAGCGATTCATGCGTCTCAGGTCAAAAACATCCACAATTGAATTTCAAAATTGTTCCTGTTGTATTGTTTGCAGCAATATTTTTTTGTAGTTTTGCTAGTTACAACAGGGCTTGACTTTTTTTCACATTAACCTCATGAACAAAACAGATGTTGGTCAATTTGAACTCACAGTTTTTAGTCCAATATTGTTCAAACTCAAAGCTTATTTCAGACTCTAGTGGGGATTCCAAAGATTTTTTTCAACCTTAAAGCATCTTAATGGAGCAAAGGGGAGCCACTGAATGTTGTGTAGTTAAAGCTACATGCTAAATAGTTGTACTACTAGCAAATTGCACACAACACACTTGTACAACTCAATAAGTAATGCTATTGAAGAATTTGTTTTGTGTAATAAAGCTCTTCCGCCAATACTCTTTCATTCTGTAGCTTCTGATGTGGCCAACTTTGATGGCAGCAGCAGCCTGGTCTACAGGCGGAGTGTTCGTCCGAGCTGGACGGTGATGGAGGTGGTCTCTCTGAAGTTTAAAACCCTCAAGAATTGTGGGACGCTGCTTCATGCCGAGGGAAACAGACATCACAGCCTCACGTTGGTGTTGGAGAAGGGCCGGCTGCTGCTCTACCACCAACGAGGTATCAACAGTATTCTTCCAATATTTAGATACGATAATGCGCATGATTCCCAGGGGAAATTCACATGAAGCAGATGAAGAACTTGTTAAAGGACATTATGAAAAAAAGAAGAAATTAAGGATATTAGAGACACACTAAAAAGATATGGTAAATGCTGTATAAGAGCATTGTGCAAACATTAATGCAAAAATAACTTCACTCCCGTTCATTTAGCCTCGCTCAGCAGAATCCCAATGTATTCATCATTTTCAAAACAAATCTAATTGACTACTTACTATCAGTCTGTTGGCTCAGTTAGCCAACATAAAATAACAATAACTGCTACACATCTAAATTGCCTCTTGTAAACAGAAGTAAAACCTAGCTTACGGAATTAAAAAAAAATTTAATTGAGGGAGCTTCAAGTTGGTCTCTGTCCATCTGCTGGATTGCTTGTGTGTTTGTCAGATGTGATTTCTAAGATACCACTGATCCAATCTTGAGAAAACTCCGGGGTATTACGCTTTTCTTTGCTTATGCCTATTAACTCAGTACAGTGTTTACTTGTTTATCCATATGTCGCAAGCAATATCTTTGACAAAACTAATCCGAATAAACTCAGGGAATTGGTTCTGGCATCATTGCAGGCATGTAGTTGCAGGTTAATGACTGTGGAGGAGGACAGCATAATTTCTAGGTTAAAACATGTTTTTTCTCCAGACTTTTTTTCACTTTCCCTCGATCAACTGTCTCTCTCGTCCTCGCTCTGTTTCTCTCTCAGTTGGACGTCTGCTTTCATATTCTCTTTTTTAATCTATGATGGATGTTAGCACCATGTGTTAAGAATGCACTTTGAGGAGCACAGTGGGTTAGCACAGCATGCTCTGTGGGCCCAAACTGCACAGAATGAAGCACTGTGGAGGCTATGGGAGGCAATGGGCATTTGTGTTGGTGTAAACAAGGTTAAAGCTGCTGCGTTCTCACCCAAAGCAACGCATTACTCGCGTGAGTATACTTGACGGACTATTTGTGGTTTATTTGCGTCATTTGCGTCATTCGCACTAGACACGCCAGAGAGGGGGCGTGGCTTATCTCCGTTGAAACAGTTATCATTTCCGCCATCCACCATAGAAGAAATAACCACTATTTTATACTTTTTCAATTCAATTCAGTTTATTTTGTATAGCCCAATATCACAAATGAGGCCATGTGAGGCCACAGCGGACAAGGAACTGTTACAGGTGCAATGGAAAGAATCACGACCCAAATGCCGTTTTAAAGATGCCATAACTGTGGCAAGATGGGGCATATTAAAAAGGCATGTCTAAAGCAATGAGAGGCATTTACAGGGCAGAGGAAAGAAACACACAACATATGTGGAAGCTGAAGAAGACACTGAATTGAGTGTGTTCACAATTTTGACTATCATAAGTGAAGATGATTACCTGTATAAAGAAATATTCACTGTAGCTGAGGTGAAGTTAGAGCTGGAAATAGATACAGGGGCTGCAAAAAGTATCATTTCACGGGGTACATACAGCGAGAAATTCTCAAACTTACCACTGCAGTAAAGTTAAGCTTAAAGCTTATAATGGAGATAGCATTCCTGTACTGGGGCAGATCACCGCTCAGATGGTCTATGAGGGTCAAACAGTGAACTTGCCACTTTTATTTGTTAAGGGGAATGGATCAACACTGTGTGGTAGAAATTGGCTAAGGAAACTGAGGCTAAACTGGGAGCAGATAAAGCATCTGTAAGAAGCTAAGTGTACGTCGCTTAGTGAGGTACTGGATAAATATTCAGAGGTGTTCAGAGAGGAGTTGGGGACTCTGAAAGATATTAAAACCTCAATCAGAGTTAAACCTGATGCACCTCCTAAATTCTGTAAACACAGAACCCTTCCATTTGCTATGAAAGACAGAGTAGAAGAAGAGCTTAGGAAGCTGGAGGAAGCTAACATTATATCTCCAGTTAAGCACAGCAAATGGGCAGCACCCATAGTGCCAGTGGATAAAAAAGACAAGTCACTCCGCCTGTGTGGGGATTATAAAGTGTCAGATAATCAGGCAGTTGAAACAGAAACCTACCCCTTGCCACGTTTAGAGGAGTTGTTAGCAACACTTAGTGGAGGTAAGATATTCTCCAAGATATACTTAGCTACAGCCTACCAGCAGGTGTTACTGTATGATGACTGCAAGAAATACATTAACATCAACACCCACAGATGGTTGTTTGTGTATAACCGACTTCCTTTCGGAATTAGCTCTGCACTGTCCATCTTCCAGAGGGTTATGGAAAATCTAATAAAAGGCTTACCAGTCGTAGTTTTTCTTGATGATCTGCTCATTATGGGACCCACAGAGAAGGAACATCTCCACAACCTTCAGTAGGTCCTACAAAGGCTTCAAGAATGTGGACTACAAGTTAAATGGTCCAAGTGCGAGTTTGGAAAAGCTTGAATAGAGTACCCGGGCCATGTGCTGGATGAGCAGGGCGCACACCCTTCTTAGGTCAAAGTGAGGGCTATTCAGGAGGCTCCGGCTTATATTAATGTCACAGAGCTCCATGCGTTTTTAGGACTTTTTTTTAGGATTTTTGCCACAGCAAAGCACAGTCTTAGCACCATTGTACAGACTGCTCAGAGCACAAGTGATTTGGAAATGGACTGATGTTGAACAGGTTGCTTTTGTCAAGTGTAAAGAACTGCTGACTAGTGACCGGGTGTTAGCCCACTATGACCTCAGTCTCCCACTGACTTTAGCATGCGATGCATTTGCCTATGGCATCGGAGCAGTTATCCAACACACCATGCCATACGGGGAGCAACGACCCATTGCTTTTGCCTCCCGTACACTGTCTCCAACGGAGAAGAAATATTAAGAAGCTCTTGGACTGATGTATGGCGTAAATAAATTCCACCAGTACTTGTGGGGTATACATTTTACCTTAATTACTGACCATAAACCACTTCTGACACTGTTTGGTGAACACAAGAGCCTACCTACACTGGCCGCAGCACGCATTCAACGCTGGGTGATTATATTGTCAGCGTATGACTACCACATTGTCTATTGCAAATCAGAAGAGCACAGTAAAGCTGATGGACTCTCCCGCTGTCCCTTGCCGGAGACCAGCGACACAGGAACAGCCGTGACTTCAGCTCTAGTCCACTCACTGCTGGCAGAGCATATACAAGAAGCACCACTCAACGCAACACAGATTGAAAAGAGGACACGCACCGACAGTAAGTTTTAACGAGTGTGTATGTCATGGACATACGAGTGTTTTAACGAGTGTGTATGTCATGGAAGGCTGGCCCATTAAGGTAGAGGAACGTTTTTTTTCACAAAAATAAATGAGTTGTCCACATATCAAGGTTGTGTCCTATGGGGGACCAGAGTCATTGTTCCCTACAAGATGAGAAGAGCTGTGTTAAAAGAGATTCACTTTGGGCACCAAGGTCTAGTGAAAACAATGTCCTTAGCTCGCAAATATGTATGGTGGCCGAAACTTGACTTGGAAGTGGAACAGATTTGCAAGGAATGTGAGACCTGCCAGTTAGATAAAAAGATGCCACGCCAGGTTCCACTACACCCCTGGGAGTTCCCGGGTGAGTCCTGGAAGAGACTACATATAGACTTTACTGGACCGTTCCTTGCCCTCGATGGACTGGCGGCCTGTCCAGGGTGTCCCCTGCCTTCGCCCTATGTCAGCTGGGATAGGCTCCAGCGCTCCCGCGACCCTAATGAGGATAAGCGGTATTGAAAATGGATGGATGGATGGATGGACCGTTCCTGAACTAGGACATCCAGCAACAACTGGTCTGGCAGAGAGATATGTTTAGACATTCGAGGCAGGTATGAAACAGCTTGCTCATACTTCACTGATCATTGAGGACAATATATCACTGTTCCTGCTGCAATATCAGACTACGTCTAACTGCACTACTGGACAGTCCCCGGCTGACCTGTTCCTTCACAGATATATCCGTACAAGGTTGGATTTCCTAAAGCCTTGTACCAAGGAAACGGTACATAAGAAACAGTACCAGCAAAAAGAACACCATGACCGCACTGCTGCAGACCGGTTCTTTGATGTGAACGATGCCGTTTATCTGCACAGCACTGTGACGGGGAGTCACAAGTGGATTCCAGGGTTGATTGTGAGACAGACAGGCCCTGTTTTGTATGAAGTCAGAGAGCGGGACACCGACACAGTACACAGACGTCATGAAGAACAGCTGCGAGCTTGTGCCATTGCTGAATCTGATAGAGATGTCACTGAATCACAGGCTGAACTTGGTGATGGTGAAGACTGCAGCAGTTCTCAGGAAGTTGTCGACGCTAACTTGCAGACACCCGAGCTTCTGGAGACAGAACCAGTGGCTCTGAGGCGCTCAAACCGACTGACTAAACTGCCAAAGCGATATATGCCATAAGACTATATATCCGACAGCGGACTGTATCCTTTAGCTTTTACTTACTTGGACAGACAACCTGAACATGCATACCTTGTTCATAAGGGTATGTCGGAAGATGTCAAATATTGTGTTTAACTTAGGCCATATGTTGTTTTTGTTTTTGTTAAAGTATCAGGAAACTGTTGTTCAGTTAAGAATGTTTACGTTGTTGTTCTCAGTTAAAAGGGGGAATGATGTGGTATATTGATCACATTTAGTAACTGTAGCATGTGCAGTACAAACTTAGGGTTTTGTCATGGCCGAATAAAGCAACTAACACTACCTGTGTGTCCACTCGTAATACACTACAACGTCAATGCCCGGCTTTGGGTTAACGGTTTATAACAATATTTACAGGAAAAGCAGGAATTTTCTTTTGCCCTTAATTATGTTAACTTTGTATAAGATTGGTTCACATGTTTTCAAGTCTGACACACAATTTAGACTGTATATAAGAAGTGGACCTAGTCCTCATGACTTCCCCTATTGGTTTCGGTACTACGGTTTTTAAGCCTTGAGTTCGTCATTTTGTCCGTCGTCATCTTGGTTTTCTGCAACCAGAACTAATATGAGACCATGGAGTTACGTCCAACCGAACGCAGAATTTTAGGCAAGCAAAATGTTAGTTAACTTTCATGAACTTAAAACACACTGTAAAAGGGTTGAAGTTGGAAGACAAAAATATTGCTAACTCCCAGACCAGACGACCCTGTGGTAATGACCTGTCAATCACAAGGTAGCCACATCAGAAGACCCGGTAGATGTATGATAGCACAATCTGTTAAACTCTGCATGGGACTAATGATAGGTCAAACATCTTCAACAACATTTAAAGAGGCTTTAGAATGCCCTCCAAACTTTTGGCTCATTTCAGCATGTGGAAAGCTTTTTAAAATTGTGTGCTGTGGCAAGGAATTTATCGCTATATGCTGTCTTCATATGACATGTGAAGACATCATATTGACATCTATCTCAATGTCTGATTAAGGCACGTTTAAAGCAAGCTATGTAGCTGCTTCCTTTCGAGTTTTATACATTTTTTTGTGTGATTTGGCTGTCATTTTATGGCTTTTTAGATAACTAACTTAAGATTTGACAGGAAATGGGAAATTACATGAAATGGTGGTCCCTTTAGGGGACAGGATGTTAGTGGTCAGTGACTTAGTTCGCAATGTTCATTTTAGCATGGAATGCAGTTGGAATAATTGTCTGCAGTGGAAAGGTCGATCCACTTAGATTACAGTAATAATGACATTTCAAAGTTGTTGTTGTATATATTCAAGATGACATCTTTCATTCAGTACAATAGATTAGATTTACTTTATTGTCCACCTCAGTGGACATTTATCTTTGGCTTCTCTGTGGGGAAAATGCTTTGAATTTGTGTCACGTACAGGCTCCCTGAGCCAATTCTTTATGCCCTTTTGATACAACAGTAACATGTCAGCAACCAACTCAAGATTTACTACGTTTTTACCTAAACGGAAGTATGAAGAGGGACAATTGTAGGACCGTTAACAAGTTTCCTTTTTGAAATATATTGAACGAGTTCATTTGCAGTTGATCCCCAGAGTTTCCCGCTGTGGCTGTTGGACCCGCCTGCATTCCATCAGCGTTGCAGGTCACACTGCATTTTAACATCTGTTAAAACTAAAAGCAGTCGTTGCAATGACATGTCATGCTTACTTATCTGACTGCTGCTCTATCCCTTCATGGTGTTGTTTCTCAAACAATCACATATATATATCGCTACATAATGCTCTGCAGTGGTTGATTGAATAATTATTGTGCGATGCCTTATTTACTGGAGAGACATGCTGGATTGTACATGTGTCACCAGTAGTGTCACCTATCTGCAATAACAATATGTCTGACATCAGTTTTCTGAACAATGCCGGTCACATCTCTCTGCTGGACCTGAAGTGATAGTTAACAAACTGCTCAAACAACTCAGCGGAGCCGGGAACCAATCTAAACAGTGTTCATTTTTTGTATTAGCGCAGCGATTATATTGAGCTATGGTAAGCCAGTGATATAATCAATACTGAAATAGAAAAAAGAATCTATCACAGCATTGTCTTTGCATGCTTCACTTTCTGGCTCTTGTTGTTTTCATGTCTGCCTGGCTGCCCCCTTTCTTTTTCAGTTTTTACTGGGTTTCCTCACTCTCTATTGTTATTTATTACAGCCTTTCTCATATGTGGCCCAAATTCTGCCCATGCTATATTTTTTTCATAAATGTTTATTTGCCTTTTTCAATTGCATGCTCTTTGTCTTTCTCTCCTTTCTCTCTTTCACAAATCCCCTCCCTCCCTCACACTCTCCCTGGAGTTTGCAGACTGCAGACAGTGTAATTTAGATCAATTGCTTGGAGCTCCCCCACAGTCAGCTCTTGGCTCAAGAGAAGAGAAGAGACGCTTAAACTAGGGTTGCAAAGATAAAACCTGAAGATTTGCCCATAGCTCCAGAGTGTGGGCTATTCTCTGGGGCTCTTCATTCTTTATCTCTTCCATTTGGCAGCCGGATCATGTCGGTCCTGGGCCTCTCTTTGTGATGCATGTCGTATTATGAGATTAACAAGCTGTCTGAGACACAGAATAGCTAAAGATGGCTAATGATGGCTAGGATTGAGCATCAGGGATATGGGTAGCTTATAAACACAAACATAAAGAGCTCGGCTAGAGCAGATGTGCTTTTGTCAAACACTGTGTAACCCTATTAGCATAAATGATAGATGATAAAAACAGTAAAACAGACATACAATATATGTCTGTCTTACTGTTATGCAGTATAACAAACAGATGAATACAACAGTGTGATATAAGGCCCTCTCTCTCTTGCCTGTGGCTGTCCAAGCAATCGGAATAAATTGGTTGGCTCATTACAATTTATGTCTGCGATACAAAACCATCTCATATCTTTTCTCCTTTACATTGATCAAAATGTCAGTTTGCTCTAATGTAACAAACTGCTTCATAATTCAGTTCACTTCTGAACTGTCATACAGGGAAGCTGTAGTCCACAACAGTAAATACACCAAGGGCCGGTGTGTCCTGCTCCAGTGCATTCTGGATGAGTAGTTCTAAGTATCGCTGACTAAATTAGGATGGCATCAGAGAGGCGTGCAGGCCGAGTTGCATGCTAAGCGAAAGCCTGTCTTTTCTCTGTATCAGGACATGTTGTTGTTGGTTTCAGGATGCTGGCTGTGTTATGGTGCAAAAAGCCCTGAATAATTCAGATTTTACAGTTATGAAAGAGCATCATGGTCACATATATTTCCACTAATCGCTTTAGATGAATCTCTATCTACAAAGTGTTCCAGTTGAGGAAATATAAGGCAATGAATCGTGGGGATTACCGTTGCATCGGCTTGCTCTTTTTTAATAGTGATATACAGTGAGCCTTCAGGAGTTTCTGTTGTTAACAGCCTCATACGAGTTTCAGGAAGCAGTTTCTGTATTTTCAGAGGAGCCTGAAATTGCTAAAATAGCCATGGGACTCTTACTGTAACACACTCCCCTGTTGTGTATAATAAGTTGTTTACTGTTGATTTATTCTGTGTGCAGCAGCAATACGGTTTGTATCTCAAAATCAAGATAATCTACACACACAGCTACATAGTCAGTGAAATGTAAATGATTTGCCTCTGAAGATGGTGGGGAAAAGAAAGACATTTTGTCTTGACATTTTTGAAAAGCATCATGTTGGGACATGCTTTTAGTTTTGATAATGGATCGTAGAGAGGTGACAGACAATAAGGGAAGAGAAGAGGGATGACATGCAACAAAGGTCCAGGGACGTTGTGATTTCATGGTCAGTGTTTTAAACTCTAAGTCGACAAATTCTACACCGACTGAATAGTGCCTTATTTTAATTGTTTTACATAATTCACTTAATATGAAACAAACTGAAATTAAAACCAGAGACCATCTTACGATGGAATCACACCAGTCACAATGGAAACCCATTTTGATCTCAACTATACACATGGACAATTGTGTGGTTGCATCTTGTACGGTTGTGAAGCTGTAGCAGTGACTAAATATGCCCACAGACAGACAGACAGACAGACAGATGGACTGTCTGAATCTTTATGTGTTTTATACATGTTATCAAGTGTTACATTATATAAACAAGTTGTACATGTGTTCATGTATTATTTACCCCACTCTGTATAAAATGTAAAAATATAAAAATGAGTTTGCTGTCTATAATCAAAACAGCATGCCAATGAAGCCCATATGAATTGAACTGAAGAGACCTGACACAGAAGTGACGTTCCTCCCATGAATTTAACTGTGCCGTCTCCTTTGCCCACCAGTTTGTTTTATGATGATACATTCAATTCCTAACTGTGACTAAAGCTGAGAATTGGTTTAGAGAAATAACATTATTTTCATAGTCTAGCTGTATTTCAAATAATGGCACCACTTGACGCTGAAATGCTGAAACAATTATGACAGTCACTCCTGATAAGACCTGTCATTGTTGGCCTTCATAAACAGATTTGGAGCTTGAGCAAAGAGCCCTAATGGAGTAGCAGACATAATATGATGAGGTGATATTGCCTCAGGGAGCTGTCTGGAACACTAGACTCCTGCAAAGTGGAAAGTAGTGTTCAGCGTAGACTTCAGGTTTAAGACCAGAACATTCAAAATTAGCCTAAATCAAGCAGTTGTGCTCCTTTTACTTGGACAAATAAGACAACGGCAAGTTTAGGTGCTCTCAGACTGAACCTCCCCCCTCACAGCATCCTCACAGGCGTGAAGGTGAGGAGAGAAAGGGAGAGGAGAATTAACACTGGAAGGAGGAGGGAGTTTCATGAATAAAAGTGTTTCTATAATTGTTTTACCTCAGACTTCTTGTATGTATCACCATATCTCTATTTTCACTAATTAAAGTTGTAACACAATGTGTCACCTCATCAAATGGCATTGAAGAAATAGTTAGACATTTGGGAAATGCTGTTATCAGCTCTCATGACTGTGCATGAAGTTGAGGAACTGGATCCAGGTTTATCTTAGCTTAGATAAAGACTGGAGGCAGACAATAAACATGGTTCCATCTAAAGTTCCCTGCTGCCTCAAAAGTGTGAGTTTCTTAAACTTAACATGAATTGTTTGTTCAAAGCGGGCTTATGACTTGTGAACATGTAAAACTTGTTGAATTAAGCAACAAAAACCCATCCATGCCTTTTATTAGACGCTTCGACAAAATTGTCTTGGAGTGTGATGATGTAGTTTAAAGACGGGTAAAAACCATAGGAGGCGGGTCACACAAAACAAGGACGCGGTGTTTCGAGACCAGTGTTTGTGTCTGAAAGTGTTGAGTTATTTTGAAGTTATGTGTTTTCTGTTCTTATGCTAAGTTGTTTACTTAGTTGATTTACTTATTTTCAAACCCAACCATGATGTCTTTCCTAAACATAACTAAGTGGTTTGGTTAAACCTAAGGCTAAAACTTACGTGCTTTAGTTTGAATTCACAACGTTAACTACGTGTTTACTGCGAACGCCATCGTTTGACGAGCTCATTGCGTTACAAAGTGACTCCAAGGGCCCTGACCAAGCTTCAGTTTGATTTGAAACTAAGCTGTTGAGGTTGCAACGACCCCTGAAACTGCAATGCTGAAAACAAAGCAGACCAACACAAAGAGGTCCAAATGGTACACATGTATGTACCAATGAAAGAAAATGAATGTAAGCTGCCATTAGTTTCAAATTGACTACCAGCCTTCAAACAAGGTAACCATACCATTGGTACATAGAAGTAAAAGGCATTACTTTTTTCAATATCAATCTATCCATCTCTCCATCCCCTTTAAAGAAAATGTCCTTCATAATTAATGACTTGGTGTATCCTGCTCCTTCTGTTGTAGCTCCTTCTGTCAGCAGAAACCTTTTTTTCCTCTAAAAACGAGAGGGGATGGAGAAATGGATCCACCAATGTGGACCTGCTGGTGTTGGGTCTGTCATTAATTATGTCCTGCTGTCATTTTGCAGTCTCATCGTGTATCGTGCTTCTTCCTCCTCCCCGCCGGCATACAGATATGTGTGCTCTCTAATGAGAGAGGGTGACCTCAGTGACCTCACCTCCCTGTTTGAAACAAAGATGGGAATATTCAACTGAAGCTGCAATGTTTTCATGACTTTTTGTTGAAGAACATGAACCTTCATTTAGATTTTCATAAATTGCCAGGAATAGGAAGCATTTGAAAATGTTTCCTTCAAGCACGTCTGTCCAGGTTAAAAATACATTAGAAGGACACAGAATGCTAACTGCAAAGTTTTGTTTAGGGTTGTACACCTCAGGAAAAGAAATCCCATTTCTTCAGCAGGAATTGCACATTCGAGGATTTCTGCAATAGCTGAAGACATTGCTAAGCCACCATCGATTGTTTTTCACATCCTCATCTTCCCTGCAGGTGTGAGTTCATCCTCCGGTGGACAGCTTCTTGTTTCTGTGGGTAGTCTGCTGGATGACCAGCACTGGCACAATGTAAAGCTGGAGAGGCTCAGCACTCACCTGAACCTCACCGTGGATAAGAATACTCATCAAGTCCACATACCAGTTGAGCTCAGCCACTGGGAGGTTCACCAGGTGAGAGAAGCTTTTCAGCACACACAAGCACATGTTTTAAAGTGGTACTCTGTTTAGAATGTATGGTGTGTACCAAACTCATGTCCACTTAAAGTGGGCAACAAAAAGTTTGTAGTGTCCTTTATGCAATATGGACGTTCTGGTCAGCTTGAGTTCAGGTTGGTTGCAATACTGAGCATACTAGAGCATATGAGTTTATGAATAAAGAGAATATTTCTATGAATATATTTCCAGTGTCAAAACTTCAGGCAACCTTTTAATCCTGCAGGTGGTGATGGTTATTATATATGTGTTTGTGTGTGTGTTGTTTTCTTATGCAGCTAAGTCTGGGAGCTGTCCAGAGCCATGGACTGCAGAAACCCGTTCTCTCCCACAGGAACTTCCATGGCTGCATGGAAAACCTGCTCTACAACGAGCTCAACCTGATACACCTGGCTAAAAAAAACAACCACCAGGCCTCTGTGGTGGTAAAGTCAATGTGTTGCTGCATCTTTGGAACTAGTTTCATTCTATAAAGAAGTAGGCCAGTCAGGATCCGTGTTGTTGGATAAACATTGTGTTGCAGCAGGTTGTGCATTCATAGGGCTCCGCCCACTGTACCAGTTAGGGGCGGAGCCTGTATGACTCTACCGAGGGTCGCTCCAATGCCTGCTCGCTGAAAGAATGTGTAGGATGGCAGACAGCGATGGTGCTGCTTATAGATATACTCTGCAAATTTGTGCTCAGTATTACCAATAGTCTAGTAGAGGGGCTCTGTCCGTGCTAATAGAACTAGGGTACAATATTGTAACTTGTTATATTACCCATGTCTTTTCTGCATCAATGTCATTACTATGCTTATGGTCGCTACACTTATTATTGTTTTCATTATTTGTATCATCGCTTCATTTTTACAACCACCATCATCATCACTAGCATCCTCATAATCTCCTTCATTATCATCGGCCAATGTCATCACTGTGCACTTGTTTAAGTTACAAAGACCAACGCGGACCAACTTGAGGACTTAGTAACATAAATCAGGGAGGAAAGGAGGGAGAAGAATGAAAATGAGGAGAAGGAGGAGAGAAGGAAACGGGGAGGAAAGTGAGAAACTGGCACCTTTTAATGTATAATAAACATCACACATAGGTGTGTTTCATATGAGTTTATAATAACAATGGGAATCAATCTAAAATGTCTGGCTCACATTGTGCTGTATAGGAGATTTCCCTCAATACATTATCCTAACCATATCATATCCATTTTGCTGAGTGTCTTTAATTCCGTCAATAGGTTATTTTTTTTTTTGTAATGTGAATATTAAATCATGCTAATGCCTCGGATGCCTCTGCCTTTACATTGTTCTCAATGTCATGTAGGGATTAGCAGATCAAATAGTGTAAGTGAGGGGCAAACACTGTGTGACCCTGATGCAACCGGTTTTCTAGCTTATTTTAACAGCTCAGCTAATATCAATATGGTAATAAAGATGTCCTTTTCAGTTTCCTTTTTTTCACAGAGCTGCTGATGAGACTTCGGGATATGGAGTCAAACCTAGTCATCCTCTGCCAACTAATGAATATTAATGTTATTATCTCTTTCATAATAATTCTCTCCATCCCTTCCTTCCTCTCTTTCTCAGGGCAATGTGACCTTTTCTTGTGCTGAGCAAGTTTCAGTTGCTGTGACGTTTACTGACTCCCAGAGCTTCCTGCAGTTGCCAGGATTGACATCTTGGTCATCAGGTGTTGTCTCTGTGGAGCTGCAGTTTCGCACGTGGAACAAGGCTGGGCTTCTCTTGACCTTTGACCTCTTACAGCAGGAGGGCACAGTCTGGCTGTACCTGAGTGAGGGAAGACTCCCGCCTACAGATTAATAAAGCTGGCAGGGCCCAGCTGGAGTTGAGTGCAGGTTGGTCCAAGCAGGATTTTGCTGAGTTACACCTACAGAGAGGTATGTTACCCATGTTGTTCAGTTTTTTTAACAGAGATGACATAACAAGTTCTCATAGCTCAGATTCATGCTACAGCTTCTTGCATATTAAACACTACATAGTCTCAAGGTTTGAATTGCATGTCACAGTCTTCCTCGTGGATAGTTAGCTCAGTCATGACTGCAGTATTGAATATGACATATGATACTATTAGGAAAAGTCGGAACCCCTCGTCAAACTTCGTCTGCAGTGGAAGACCATGAGATGTTGTTGGAAGCTCCAGTATAAACTGATAAATATAGATTTTTTTCTTCTGACTCATTAAACCTATGAAATGTCATATTTCTCCAGACTTGGCTACTCATTATTTCAGTAATTTAAGTAACGCACTCCAACTTAACTTACGACATACTTAAAGGAGCTGTATTTCACATTTTCTACATTAAAATAGCAGCAAACAACAATGGTCTATGTAAATAAATAGTGGAATTAATGTCTCCCTGAACAGATAGTTAAGTTGCTCTCCCTCTGTGTGTGTGTTGTTGTTATATAGCTTCTCCTTGCTATTTTGGCCATGTGGTGCTTTTAGTGCATGTTAGTGCATGTGAGCGTGCCACACTGGTAAGCTCATGGGCGCTGCTCAGCACTGCTGTCATACAGCAAGTTACAGCTGATAATGCCGTCCCAACTGGTAGCGACATCGTGGAAGCGTAGCACCTACCCTCCGGTTTGCACTCTCAGCCATAGTGTCCCATTGTTAGCACTGATAGCACCCCTAGCAATGTGTCGCCGGCTTGCTGTCAACATGTAGAGAGCTGTTGAGAGTCAAGCAAAATGCTCCCCATCTTGGTAAACAGATCCATAACACCTTCATCAAGTTTGAGGAACTAGTCACGTTCCTGACTTACTGGAAAACACAGATAGCAAAACAAAATCTAAAAAATCCCTTGTACGTGAAGGTCATAATGAAAATGGAAACTAGCCCAAACAAGTAATTTATGTTGCATGTTTGTTTGTGTCTCTGTGTCTCTTAAAGGCTCAGGTCTGAATGATGGTCAGTGGCATCATGTGGAGCTGAACTCCAGACAAGATCATCTGAGCATCACCGTGGACAAAGACAAAGGAGCCACAGCTCACACCAGCATCCCTCTTCCTCTCACCACAGACAGTCCACTCTTCTTCGGTGGTAAGAAGACATGAAATAAAACATGCATCATGTGTAGAAAAAAAAACATAGTTACCTGATTGCAGGCACATCTGAGGAGAGCTGCCAGGAGGGGTGTATCTTTTAAACTGAGAACCTTTTCTTGTCAAATATTTTAAAGTGTACGTCACATAGACTTCAGATGTGAAAACTTCTGACATGGACATTTACAACTGGTTAAATTCACAGAGGTAACCGGGTAATAATTATCATCATGCCACCCAGAGAGGAATTAAGTCATAAAGTTGTCTCGTCTTTCCCTCCTCCTCCTCCTCCTCCTCCTCCTCCTCCTCCTCTGTCCTCTCTCTTTGCTTTGCCTTCCTTCACATGCTGGTTCTCCTCTCCTTTTTTCCTTTCTTCTTTCCTCTTTCAGTTCCCTTTTTGCTCTTCTTTCCTCTATGCATACCCGTCCCTCCAATCACCTTCCTTTTTTAATTTACCTCAAATTTGCTTGTTATTCCTCCCCCACCGCTCATGTCTCTACAGTGTGTGTATTTCCTATCCCTCATTCGTCCACAACCATTCTTGCACAACCCAAATAAAAACATATGCCTGCAGATGTAAACATTAACCCACTACAAATTGTCTATTAATGATATTGTGGACTTAAACACCCTTTTCACCAACCACAATACCACATGACAGTCCAACTGTAACATTGAGTACAGTGAGTTTGACAGTGGTGATGTAATTTGTAATCCCCAAAGTGAAACGCTGCATATTGAAAACTTTCTCCACGAGTCATTATCACTACCATGAAAGAAAACGGCTCCAACAAAATCTTCTTTTGAAGCTCCTAAATTCAAAGTGACAATAAACAGTGACTCATCCTTCCTCCCTCCTCTGCTGGAAGGTGTCGAATGGTGGGCTCTGCTAATGGTATGACTATAATTAGAGCGACGTAGAGCCCGGAGGAGGAACGCTGTATTGTGCAACAGTTTGCCGCCATCCAGGATCAACCTCAAGCATGAATCATGAGCTCAATCACATAATTTGGAGAAAGAGTTGTTTTTATATGACAGACACCTCCGGTCTGCCTTCAGTAAGGGCTTAGATGAGGGTAAACAGAGACCCAGTAATCAGTCTCATCAGATACACAGATAACGAGGTGGAGAACAAAACCCTTTGTCTATTCTGCAGCGATGTTTGAGTAATTAGGTACACATTGAATCTGAAAATGACACTAAGTAGGAAGGTCCAGTTTTTGTACTGGAGTGGAAACAAATAGGAGGTAGTTGCAGTAGTGGAATATATACTCAGAGGTATAAACACCACAGTGTAGAGAAATACTAATTAATTCACAACTTTACTTAAGTTAGAGTACACAAGTGTAAAATACACTTAAAATACCCAAAGTAAAAGTATTCGTTATGCAGAATGGATCATTTCAGAATAATGTATATTGTAATATTGGATTGATGCAGTAATGTGTACACCACTTTAATGTTGCAGCTGGTAAAGATGGAACAATACTTTACTACTTTATACACTGCTAGCTGGTGTGTTTTAACCCCTCTGTAGAATATGACAGTAAACCTTGTAACAAAGATGGCATCCGTAACTTCCCACATGAAAGGATGAAGATAGACATATACTGACACTGTTGTTTTTCAAGTAAAATGTATTTAATCCATGTTTATGGATGGTTCGACCAAGAAAACAACATATAAACAAAGACAAAGTTACAGATCAATCAGTGATATAGTGTCATGTGTTTTCCTCCCTAGGATGCCCTGTTCAGGAGAGCAGTCAGGAGTGCAAGAACCCCTTCGAAGTGTTTCAGGGCTGTATGCGTCTCTTAACTGTGGATAACCAACCGGTTGACCTGATTAAGGTACAACAAAGGCTCCTGGGAAACTACAGCCACTTGCAGATTGATATGTGTGGCATCATCGACAGGTTAGTCTCACTATCTGAATTTATTTCTACTGCTGTCTACGTGCACTCTATGTGTGTGTGTGTGTGTGTATGTGTGTGTGTGTGTGTGTGTGTGCGTGCGTGCATGCGTGCGTGTGTGTGTTGGGCTGATTGCCGTCATTGACTTTCCTTAAGATGTTTCCTTGCTTTGTGTGTTGATTGTTGGTTACAAGTGGTTTCCACAGTCAATTTGGTATTCATCAAAACAGTGACAAGAATAAGCACTCAGTGTGTGATTTATTTGCATTTTGGACCGAATGTTTGAAAATCATCTTATGAATGCCCAGAGCTGGTCTTTCCTTTACCATACTCAATTAGATACACAGGTGGAACATTTAGTATTTTATTAGCTGCTGTCCCCTTTAAAGACAGTTGAGAACACAAGTATAGCTATAAAAGCAGGAAGCTGTAAACATTCTCAAGGTGCTTTTATTGACAATACAAAAGAAATTACAGTCAACAAGGCTACTTAACTGGACTTGTCAATTGTCAATCTATGACTCAAGAATAAACGACAAGGAAATTATAATTTAAAGCACATTAGCTCAGTTATGTATCGCCTATGATAGCTTATGTTTCTCCACCACATGACTCCATTGAACTCCAATGTCACAATACCTACAATATATTTTATATTCTCTCTCTCTATATATATATATATAGAGCGAGTTGCACTGTGTTATACATACGGAAAGTAATTTTCATACATTGTTTGAACAAGCACGTTGTTTGAAGCATACCGACACCTTCAGGACACACTTGCTGTCCAAGGCTATGCAATCTCTGAATTTAGTACTCCCTGCTGCAGACCGCTCTCCTCACTGTATGAGCATGTGTTTTGAAGCAAGATCGATGGAGCTGTCAGAAGGCAATAATTCTGACCTCTTTGCTTCTGTCAGGTTCCTAATAATACACCTTGTCAAAACACTCACACAAAAAAAGAAACACGGGTCACCAAGAGGTCCAGTCTCCTTGTTTTGTTTAATTGTCTGTCTGTCAGCTATAGTGACTTTATGACTGTCTTCACATCATACCAATAACACTCCTGTGTCATTCCCAAAGTCTCCCCTGTGTATGTGTGTGTGTGTGTGTGTGTGTGCGTGTGCGTGTGTGTGAGTGTGTGTGTGTGTGTGTGTGTGTGTGTGTGTGTGTGTGTGTGTGTGTGAGACAAAGATGTGGCAGATAATCCGGGACCAGGTGCAGAAAGGATTTACAGTATAGATTTAGTGTGACAGGTTACATCACAGTTCACTTGATACAGGCTTGTGTTTCTGAACCGCTGTAATTTTCTCTGTGTTCATATTGGATTATTAGATTAGATTAGATATACTTTATTCATCCCAGGGTGAAGTTTCTTTGTTTACAATATATACAATACAATATAATTAAATTAAATTAAATAGCAGGACATATTACATTTAAGAATTTAAATAATAAAGGAAATGAAAAAAAAAGAAAAAGAATTGCAAAGTGTATATAAAGTATATAAAGTGAAGCGGTGAAGGGTTATTGATGTTGTTCAATTTGAGGATCTGGCCAGAGGTGACAACTGGATTGCGAAACAATGAAACTCCACCGATGCTGCAGGATAGAGTTTCCTACTGAGTTGCTCAGCTTACAATTATTTTACAAAAGAAATTGGTTTTAATAGTTTAATGAAAATGTTGACGATGAGCTTAGAATGAAAGTGAATGTAGAAGAAAATTAATGCTTTTTAATATAAACCAGGGTAGATATTTTGTATTGTATGTACAGTTGGAGAAGTTTATTATGGGAACGATCCGTTGACATGCTTGGAAATACACTTATTTGTTTTCTTAAACAACATTTTTATTTTATTTAACCTTTATTTAGCCAGGCGAAACAGATTAAGAACAAATTCTTATTTTCAACTGTGGCCTGACAAGAGGCGAAAACCTCTTGTCAGGCCACAGTTGAACTTTGACTTCAACCTATACATTAACAATCCGGATGGAAATAAGATCATGAAATCAAGTGAGAGAACAGGACATTAATCATAAAATATTCAGGATCAGGCAGGAAGTGGAAGAAATAAATGTATTGGACATACAAACACATTTTTGTTTGCCTCTTGATTTTTATATGACAGTAAGAAAGCAGTGTATCCTTTGCTGTTGACTGTCATGTTTCCAACCAGCAGCGTTTTTAAAAACTCTGGTTTGAGCACAGCCTTTCTTTCCGTGTCTTCCTGGCTACAGCCACCTGACCTCATTTCCTCAGGTTCACTGTCCAATACAGTTGATATCAAATCACTGCCTCCATCTTGCTGTTGCTAACCTTCCTTCAGCCCTCTGACTCACCTCTTCCTCCTCAACCTCTCCATCCTCACCATCCATGCTTCCTAATTCCTGACCCTACGTCCTTTCCTTTATCCTTTCACATACCTACCTTTGCTTGTTAAGGTAATGGTTGGAGATAGGAATGGAGTTAAGATGGTAAATGTTAGTGGGTGTCGAGATATTGACGAGCGCCTGGCTGAGCGCCACTGTGTTGGATTTTTCTCAGGGGAACAAGACTGATGTTCGTGCTTATGCAACTATAAGTAAGTAGGCCTAAGTACTGGAGTTTCTGGGTAGGTGTTAAGGAAAGGGTGCCAACTGGGGTCTCGATAGTTCTGCTGGGGAACTTAAATACTCATGTGAGTAACAATGAAGAAACCTGGAGGGGGGCGATTGGGAGGAGCAGCTTGCCTCATCTGAACCCATGTGGTGCTTTGTTGTTGGACTTTAGTGCTAGTCATGGATTGGCCATAACAAACACCATGTTCGATTGCCGGGTGATTCATAATGGTACCAGAACACCCTATGCCAGAGATTAGTAATCAACATTGTGGTCATATCATCAGATCTGCAGCCATATGACTTGGACACTCGAGTGAAGAAAGGAGCAGAACTGACAACTGATCACCACCTAGTGGCGAGTTGGATTACAGTAGAAGTCTGCAGGATAGGTAAACCCAAGCATGTTGTGGGGGTGAACTGGGAAGGTGTGGCTGAGGCCTCTGTCTGTGAGGTCTTCAAGTGAAGACACAGGTGCCTCCCGGGGGAGACCGGCACATGGACTCTGAGTGGGAACTTGTTCAAAGCCTCCCTTGTGGAAGCGGCTGCTAGGAGTTTTGGTCGGAAAGTCATCTGTGCCTGTTGTGGCGGCAACCTAAGAGGGAGGCCTTTCGGGCTTGGCTGGTCCAGGGGGCTCTGGAAACAGTAGACAGGTACTGGTTCGCCAGAGGAGCCGCAACGGTCGCCAAGGACTATGGAGAAGGACTTTTATTTGTCCTTCAGGAAGTTATGGCAAACCGTTAGATGATTCAGAAAGGGAAAGCAGGGCTTTGCTTTGCTCAGGCTGTGCTTAGCAGGGGAGGAGTATGAGGGCAAATCACTGTCAACATTTTTTGCTCGACTTTTGCTCGTGCGAGAGGGACTTTTGCTCGCGGAGTGACGTAAAAGTGCTCGTCAAAGTAAATTACACGCACGGCTGATTGATTTGCGCGCGCGCGTGGCTCTCCTTTGCGCTCTCAGATTTTGACAGTGATTTGCCTTCATAGAGGAGAACTGCAGACCCAGAACCGGGGATATTGTCAAGCAGAGGAAGGATTACTTTGAGGAAGTCCTGAACCCAACCAACATAGCCTAATGAAGGTTGTGGTCACATTTCTAAACTGTTCTCCACTCTGCTGCTGTCAGTTGTCATTTCTAACTTCCCCATTCACCTCCAGTCCTGCTTCACATCCCATCAACTCCCATCACCTCCACCTCTCTGCCTCTCTGTATCATTATGGCATGTTTTAGAGACTGCACGGGGTAATATTCCTGAACGAACCGTGGGATCCCTGCCCCCTTTAATATACTGTGTCATGATGAGGTCTAATCGACAAGGACTCCTAATTGGAACTAGCGTATTAGTACTCCACTAGAATTAATTAAATTGCACTTGGAACTGTTTTGCAGCTGACTTCTTAATGTTATAGGCCCTTAACAGAAAATTACCTCCCCGCACCTCTAATAGCACCACTTTAAATACAAAAAAGGTTTGATCAGAGGCTGTTGATAAAATGGCCTCTCTGCATTTTAGGAGCAATGGGAAATCAAAGAACAAAACATAGTTCCATGTCTTGAAAAAAACTTTTCTTTTTTTTAAAACTGTAAATAAATAAAAGGTTTCTTTGTTTTCTTGGAGCCGGGGTTGGGTGGGAGTTTAGGAGTTGGGTGTCTACCTGATGCAATGCTAGTTAACAATACCAACAAGGGTAGGTTTTAACTTCAGCTTCCTCTCACAACATGCACCTGTGCTCCACTTGGAAATAAAAACTTTCCATTCATGAAAAAAGATTGAAACTTTTTTTATTTTAAGGCTGCTTTTATTGCGGTCCCTCCCACGCACCTGCTCATGAGAACAGACAGGTGTGCTCAATGCCTCTTGTTCCTTTTCATATAAAAAAAAAATCACATTTTATTTTTAAGTTTGAACAGACACTAAGGATCTCTCTCCCTCTCTGTATCTGTGCCTCTGTCTGTCTCTCAGGTGCTCCCCCAGTCACTGTGAACATGGAGGTAGATGCACTCAGTCGTGGAGCACCTTCCACTGTAACTGCTCCAACAGCGGCTACAGAGGAGCCACCTGCCACAGCTGTAAGCAACCAGCCACAGGGCATCCGCAGGTCTTTGTATATATATATATATAACGATCAGAATGGAAGTTATTCAAGTGTTGAAATGTGGTCAGTACTTTTTAATGACCTTATCATCCGTCATCATTATGCTTTAAGGGTATTAAAAATCCACCAAGTTAATATGATGAACATTTTGGCAAGCAGTTGCCTATTGATCTATTCAGCAGATGTAGAAACTTTAAATAAATAATGTGTATTATAAGACCTTTTTTTCGGCAACCACCATGCATGGTGAATGTTCAATATCCACTCCTGTATAGCTCTGTTGTTGGTCTCCCGGGGGAAAAAACTTTTTGTTTGCTGAATGCTCCGCTATGTTCCCCAGTTAGTCACTAATGTTGTCTGTCTGCTGTTTGGTTTATCAGGCTTTTAATGCCATTTAAGTTATGGGTATTAAACCAAACAATAAAACCAAACAATAAGCTGAAAGACATGAAAACGCGTTACGAAGGAACTGCAAGTCCGGGAATAATTCTCTATGGGTTCATCACTAAAAAACATTTTAAAACGTTTTTCTACCTACCGTAACTATAATGCTAATAATAATAATATACACCCATATACATTAAAACATTCTTTTTTAAACAAGGTGTAAATTCCTTTTAATAACATTGTAAAGGACTGTAAGGAAACAGTTGATTTATTATTATTATTATTATTATTATTATTATTATTATTATTATTATTATAATAAAAGACAATACAAAAAGTCTGAAATAATGAGCATGAGAATACTGCTTTGCAGGAATCTAACCGGGAAGAAATAAATGCATGAACTGATATTTTTAGTTCCTTGCAGATAAAAAATATGTTTTAATTTTGTAAAAAATACGTTTGGACAACCAAATTATTATTTGTATTAATTATTATTACACATGTTTGCTGCTCAAAGCTGGAGTAGGTTGTCAAAGTTAATACCGTGGATGCTGCAAGAGTGAGTCATGTTAGATGAGAGGGGACCAAGATAATAACAAATATAATTCCATGATGTATCTGTGCCTATGATAATAATGCTAATACAAAAAGGTAAAGCAAGCTAAATGAGACACATTTAATTAATTTCTTCATTTTAAATAAAAAGAGCAGCAATGTATGTGTATTATGTATTGTTTATATGGAAGTGTTTTGCTTTGCAGTACATGCTAGACGTTTAATAGATGAGTAACTGGATTTCAAATGCTACATAAATCCAGCCCACGTTGTGTTGAACTTTAATTATGATTTATATAAGAAGGAAAAACACTTGAAATATAATTGCGGATTTGTGTCCATAGATCTAACAAGACAATGTAATTATAGTTGGAAAAATCTAGATGTGTTATAACTTGTCTCTTGTGACTTATACGTGTTAACATACATGCTAATGGTAGTGAAATACTATTGATTTCATGAGCTATTGTTGTGCTTTTATAATACAATACAGTTGAACATATTTCACCCCTTATTACTATTTGAAAGTGTTAAGATTTTTTTGTCTTAGATAACTGAAAAAGCAAAATAGTGTTAATAATTCTCTCTATTAAATCCTTGTGCAATATTTAATATCAAATGTTGGAGAAACTGTGAATGAAGAGAATAGGATTAATACAGTATTCCAGTCATGTTCTCGTTGCTTCCAGAAGTAAGTGCTTACAACAGTGAGACTGCATGTCCCCTCACACTTAATTTACTTTGGGGTTTTTCCCAACCCCCTTGTTTCACAACTTGAATTAGCCGAGTTCAATCGGGAATAGACTAAACAGATCGTTGGTACTTTATTAAACGGAGTGAATTAGATTTTCATTTAATTTGAAAGTCTTAAAAGCTTGGCTTCCTGACATCTACATATGGCATATTATTTGATTTCATAGTTTTACATGTGTGTGCATATTTGTGTGATACTTATATTCGTATGTATGTACTGTATGTATGTGCAACTCTAGCCAAGTCTAAAGGGATGAGGCAGAGGTTCAACAGCCATCCCTCAAACTGTATTAAAAAAGTAAACAGAGAACCACTTAAGCAGTATCTTCTCTTGGAAATCAAACAGAGGTTAAAGCAATTTCCTATATTTGGGAGCATAAACAATTCGATCTTTTTCAGAAATGAGAGATTGCTACCATGTTTTTATTGAAAGGAAAAACTTTTTTGTTTGCCGATCAACAGGCTGATTTGATTGAAGGTGAAAACAAATGGTGTGCCTGAACTGGTCAGTATTGAGATATGACTATTTAAACTAAACTTTAACTGCTGCAGTTTTGCAAAATACACAAAACAATGACTTAAGCATCTCTGAACACATCTGTTGCACATTTTCCTTAATCAGATACAGTGTAAACCAAATTAAATATGCTTTTTTATATAAAATTAGCTTAAACAAGCTTGTGAATAAGTTTGCACCAGATCTAATGTGTTGCTTCTTAACATTATTAGCTTTATTGTTCATCCTTAATAAAGAAATAAAGTCTCACTTTTTCCACTGAGAGGCAACTGAAGAAAGAACATTGGCATCCTGATGTAGATGAACACGTCAAGGACAGAATCAGAGAAAGACCTGTCAACTTCTTGTTACTTGTTAAGTAATTTAATTTTAGAGGTATGTGAGATTTTATGTGAGATAGTTTTTAAAACTGTGGGTTAAAACACTTCCCACACCTTTTTGCATTAATACATAATGCGTTTTTCTTCTTATTCGAACTAGTTCTAAATATTGCTGTCAGAACATTTGAACTAGAATGAAAGACTTCTTGTTAGGCCACAAAAAACTGCAAAAAAATTTAATTCACTCCCTGGCGATGTGAAAATGGAAAGGAGAGAAGATAGAAAGATGAAACCCCCCAAAAAAAGAAGAATGGAAGAAGTTATAGAGAGAAAGATAAGGAGAGAGTGAGGATAGGACCAAGTGGGAGTTATGGAGCAGAAGAGCATGTCAGAAAAGCAAAATGAGTCCTCAGGCAGACTGTTCTTTCTACATAAATGGATTTCAACATGGAGACTGCCTACAGTATTTTTAGGTGATTCAAATTAGAAATGAAAGAGTTTCAGGCTTTGATTACAGCGCCAAACTTTGATTGAATCTTTTTACGCTCCGGTGGTATGATCAGCTCAAGGCTGGATCGCCCTCCACACACACACACGCACACGCACGCACACACACACACACACACACGCACACACACACACACAAACACACGCACACACACGCACACACACGCACAAACACACACACACGCACACGCACACACACACAAACACACGCACACGCACACACACACACACACAAACACACGCACACACACCCTAACCTTTTTTCGAACTATATCATGGATCAGTTTAAAGGGTTTCACTGACATGAAAAGAAGAAAAAACACTCTTGTATACAATGTGTGGTTTTTTGGATGTTTTTTATATTGTAGAATATTGTTTGTGTTTGTGTGTGTGTGCAAACCTCATGTTAGCAGAGGGAATTATATAAATGTTTTTCACTTTTTTTAGTTACATAGTAACATATTTGTATTGTTAATCTTGTTGGCCTTTACTGTCCTACCTCTGGAGCAATTTACTCCTAAAAGGCATTGATTTAGCCACATTGCCTCTTGTTTTGACACTTATGAAGCGGAGTGTTTGTTTAGGCCGAGCACTGAAGTCCCACTCAGCTGCTTTGACTTATTGATGACTCCTCCGGTCAGCTACCAGCTGACTTGTGTTTTATAAACTCTCAGCCTTCACTATCACTCTGCTGATGCCAACACTGATTGAGTTGCTGTTGCATCTCTGGTATTGTTATCTTTATTGGTAGTTCTCCAAGCGGACTCCATATTGCGGCTTGGATTCTTTGAGAACTTTATAACAATTTGCTATATATTATCCATTTATTTTTCACAATGGTCTCTGACTGAATTGCCAGCAATGCAGATGGAAGGGTAGTCTTGAAACTTGCTCTTAGGAGTTGGCCGGGGCAACGTGTCCTCACAAATCTGATTGTAAGAAGATGTATTATTGTTGATATGCTTTTAATTCTTCTTTTTTCACAGCGAGATATGAAAAGTCATGTGAGGCGTACAAACACAAAGGCAACACCTCAGGACATTATCACATAGACGTTGACGGCAGTGGACCAATCAAACCCCAGCTCATCTACTGTAACATGACAGGTAACACACACAGACGCACATCTTCTCTCTTCACACACACACAATATATTAATATGTTTATTAATGTATTTATTTATTTATCTCCGTCTGTCTGTCTGTCTCATCTTTGTGTCTGTCCCAGAGGACATGGCATGGATGGTGATCCAGCACAATAACACACAACTGACAAGAGTACGTTCATCCCCTGAGAGAAACCAAGAGTCCGCCCACTTTGACTACTCTTCTGAAGAGGAGCAGTTAGTGGCCATCATCAGCCAATCAGAGCACTGTGAGCAGGAACTGTCCTACCACTGCAAGAAGTCCCGCCTCCTCAACACACCAGGTAAGCCCACGGATGTGTTCTGTGTATCTAAGTTATTGACGAGATATTTTGGACGACTGTGAGATGTGTATGTTTTATTGTCATTGTTTGTGTTGTTTTGTTGCATTTCTGTGAGTTTGAGTGTGTTTGTGTGTTAAATGGAGGATGTTGGCATGATGGAGTGGTGTTGTTAACATGGGAATGAAAGGTACAAAGGTCTTTGCAAAGCAAGCTTTTCTGTATCTGAGGGATCTATATCTGGTAAAAGAAAGGGGTGGTGTGAATTGCTGATTTAGTTAATTTAGAACCTAATTAAATCAATTACATTTGAAATATCCATTTTCTGCAGCAGTTAAAGGTTTATCTGCACCATACTCTGATTTCTCAAGTAAATCATCAGCTGCTATTGTTTCTGGGTTGTTTTTGTTATTCATTTTTCCAAAGACATTGTGTTTTTTAGTGGGTTCAAAAGAGTGGCATTCTTACTGGTATTTGTTGGTTTTATTGCCAAAAGACTAAAAATTACATATATTTTACTCCTTTACTCATATAAAAGGGAAAGTAGAAATTGAGTTTCAAACTGCACTGAAGAAAGATGCTCTTTTTGTCATCTGTGAACCATCATTGAGTATCCCAGCAAAGCATCAGAATACTTCATAAACTTCATAAAGTTGCTGCCCACTTTCTGTCCAATTTTAGCGGAGAAAACTGCAGTGATGCACGGCTGTAAGAGAGACACGTGTAGTGGTTTGTGTCGAAATCCTCAATGAATAGGTGTTGTGGTGACAGCCAGATGGAAGATGACGAATCAAGGGTGAAGGGGATGGAAATTGACATGAAGACATTTCTATGTCCCGTTTGATCTGCAAGTCGAGTGCTGCATGGCTTCATCAACAAAATGTGTTTTTATGAGAAGGTAGATAAGTGACAATTAAAAGCACTTGTCATTCACACATCAGCTACTGTAGGAGTCATTGTCTTACCTCTTTGTTGATTTTTGTGAAATTCATCTTTCATTAAATTAGCAAAACAGGCACTAATTTGCAATAGCTGCTGTTATGTACGCACATGCGTGCACACACTTGCATAGACAACATTTATAAACTTTTCCAAACACTTGGTGTTTCTTTCTCAGCCCAGAAAAGAAATGCTGGTACAGACGTTTCTGCCAACCACAGATGCCTTGAATGATGATGCCTCTGTGTTCGGTCCGTGCAAGTGACTTAGTACAGTACGTGTGTGTGTTTCAGAGGGTTCTCCATTCACCTGGTGGGTGGGAGGTCCGGGTCCAGGTGAGATCCAGACGTATTGGGGCGGGGCTCTGCCAGGCAGCCGGCAGTGTGCCTGTGGTCTGCAGGACAGCTGTCTGGATTCAAATCACTACTGCAACTGTGATGCTGACTACGACCAATGGTACTGTACCTTCTTGTGTGAGTCATAAAAAAGTGAGGACCTTTTGTCAAAGGACTAAAAAAGTGGTTCGCTTTAGAATCTTACCTTTTTGATTTTCAGTGTTAAGTCAGCATGAATGCATGATAAACTGTTTTACTGAATACAACATGTATAAAACATATAAGGTTTCCTCACCAAATCATGAGGCGATATACACTTCACAGAGTTATTTCCTATATTGGGACTTGATTGTCAAAGTCTTATTAAGTTCAGCCCATGTTTGGGTTAGTTTCACCAGAGACTTAACTGGTAATGTAGAGTAAAGTGTTGATTCTGTTGGGTTTAATACTGATACTTTGGTTTATGACCAAATACTTGCGATACTAATGTCATTCCCATCAGCCCCTTTAATTTGTGCTGCCAGATGTCAGCATGCTAATATGCTAAATTTAGATGGTGAACATAAATAATGCTGACATGCTGGTGTTCAGCAATGATCCCGTTATCATTTTAAGAATGCTGATGTAACGATGATGTAACGAATAACGATGTAACTCAAAGCACCACTGTGTCAAAGCTGGTTAACTGCATTCGTACCACACGTACAATATTATAACTGAAATTGTTTGGATCAACCAACTATAAAAGGACATATTTTAATGTTGAGGACAGATATAAAACAACCTATAAGATGGTCTTTCAAAAGAAACCTACTACTCCTGAGAGTCAATGATTCAGTGGAATCTGCCCTACTGCTCCAATTAAGTTATTAATTAACAATTCAGCGTTTAGCACCACTGCATGCTGCCATACTGGACAGCCATCAGACATCCAAGGTGAATCTCACGATATTTCAGCATACTTCATTATCCACTTAAATCCCTTTATCCATGCTGTACGCAATTCTGTATTTAGGTCACCTTCCCCAATCCTGGAACCAATTTTGCAGTTATACCCATTTCCCCATATTGTAACCAATCTTGCAACTGTCTTCATAGCCAAAGGTCCTTCTCTCTGTTATCTCACTGCCTTAATCTGTGCGACTCCTTATAGACTTTATTCTGCCGTCAATCTCTCATCACGTTTGCCCGGCGCCGTGTGTCCCCCGCAGTCCTAGATCTATTATTTGACAAAATGTTCAGAGCAGCAAGGCAACATCTCCTAGAGGGTGAATAGTGTTGGTGAATGTGCAGATGAATCACTCAGCCTACGTTCATTAGGAAAGCGGTCGCACCAAACAGCTGCTGAGACATGTTGTGTCAAGCTGAAAGGCTCGTCTTGTCTCCATTTGCTTATCTACTTGTGAACAAATGAAGGCATTGGAGAGCTGCGTGTTACAGTGTGTGCCACTCTTTCTGAAACTGTTCAAGTGGGCACACGTTTCACATTGTTTATGTATGATCAATCAACTTTTTATTGTTGATAGCTTTGCAATATTTTGTTCCTCTTTTCCTTGACATCCCCCTCCACCGCTGTCTTCTTCATCTTCTTAACCCACCTCCTCCTCTTATTTTTCTCTTGGATCTTCCCTTTCTCTTTTTATTCCTTTGCTTCTCTCTCTTTCTTCTTCTTATGCGCTACCAACTTCTCCCCTTCTTCCTTCTTTTCATGTTCACCTTCTGCCCATCCACCTTATCTTGTTGTCCTTCTTTTCCCCTTCCTTTCCCACTTTCTTCTTTTGCTTCCTCTCCTCCTCTTTTTATTCTTGTCTTGCCCATCTTCTCCTTCTTCAATCTGTTCATTTCCTCCTTCTTCTTCTTCTTCTTCTTCTTCTTCTTCTTCTCCTTCTTCAATCTGTTCATTTCCTTCTTCTTCTTCTTCTCCTTCAATCTGTTCGTGTCCTTATCCTTCTTTCTTCTTCTTGTAATCCTTCTCCTTCTCCTTCTTCCTCCTCTTGTTTTTCTCTTTTCCGCCTCCTTCTTGTCTTGTCATTTGCCTCCTCTTCGTTTTCCTCGTCCTCCTCATCCTCCTTCTCCGACAGGGCTGATGACTCAGGTCTACTCACCCATAAGGAGAGCCTCCCAATCAGGTCTTTGGTGCTGGGTGACATCCATCGGGCAGGGTCAGAGGCTGCCTACAGGGTGGGACCCCTACGTTGTCATGGAGACAGTAAGTCCATTTCAGTTGCTGCTTATTTAGTTTGACAAGATGTCGGTGCCAATGTTGACACTTTGTTTTTTCTGATATGTATTCTTGCCTATTTGGATGTTATGATATTACACATATTACACGTATTGTTTTTTTAATAGTGTTTTGATGGTATTGGAAATCAATCAATTAATAGGTTTTATTCAACGAGGCCATTCTTCCTCCTATAGAGCGCCATAGTTTGAAGCATTGGGCCACAGACCAATCAGAAGCAAAGCTGGTTATAATGACTGGGTGGTAGTTGTGTTGACTAAACCTTGCCAATTTGTTTACTGTAACCATGTGTGTGTATTGGAGGGGGCGACAAAGCCTTCCTGCACAAACTAGAGATGTGTTTTCTACGTGGCAAAGAAAAACTTAAAACTAACATTGTCCAATGATCGTAATGTTGTGTTGACTAACCTGAAGGTTATATTTTAAAGTAAATACTAATGAATTAATTTACAGTTTGAAACGTATTCCGAGAAAGAAAACCTGCAGTTCTGTTCATACGGCCATTATGTTCAGATTTGTGACATCAAATAACAAAAGAAAGAAATTAATGAATTCATGTTGTCTCGTTTGAGATGTTTTAAAGTTTCACTGATGCAAACACAGTTCTTCATATAATTTCTAACAAATGCTCAGTGTGTAAGCCTTTTTTAAGAAACAAAATTGACACATGCAAAACTGATGCTAGAGGTGCACAAAGAGCGTCACAGTTTGAAGCTCAGAGCTACTGACCAAGCTGTCACCAAGTTGTTGAACTCTTTAGTGAATCCATGTATCCAATCTTCCCCCTGCCATTTAATTTCCTAATGGAAAATTGGTTAATAGGCCAATTACACAAGCTAATTAGCAGACCAGCAACACAAATATGACTTACTTTGTACTCTTTAATAACAGCCTCTAGTGAAAAGCTAATCTAAGTGATTAATTTTACCTTGTTTTAATTGCCTCTAATTTCAGCCTTCAGTTTAACGCGTAAATGAATGAATAAATAAGCACCATGTGAGATAAATCAACACAAATGAGATAGCGTCGGACGAGTTATGACTTTGTTCTCAGCTAATTTTCTGAACAGTTGTTTACTACACGATTTTCATAATACAGCCATCATAATGACATTTATTTTAATAAGCTTTGTTCCATTACATTACATTACATGTCATTTAGCTGACGCTTTTATCCAAAGCGACTTTTATCCAGACTGATATGTTCACCGTTTGAACGAATAAAGAAAAAACTAAGATTTACACCCTTTTAGAAAAAACAAGCATTTGAAGCATTTAAGCACTTTGTTTGACACTTTCAGAGAACTTTTGGAACGCTGCGTTTTTTGACAAGGAGACATCTTACCTTCACTTTCCCACCTTCCATGGAGAGCTGAATGCAGACATCGCTTTCCTGTTCAAGACAAAGTCCTCCTCTGGGGTCTTCTTGGAAAATCTTGGCATCAAGGACTTCATCCGGATTGAACTCAGCTGTAAGCGTTATCTAAAGAATGTTCTGCGTCATTGTCAGTTGTGTTCTGTATACCTGGTAGTGGGAGACTCTTAATATAAAAGACAACAAGGTCATGATGATGTTTTAATGTTCCCCTGTTTCTAGGAACATTTCTCTGTGCTCACCTTAAATCTTAGTTTAAGGTGTGTACTTTGTGACATCACAATGTGGAGGCAGAAGAGAACGTGTGGCAGTTGTCAGTTGATCCTTTGAAATGAAAAAAAAAACGTATTTATGGATTTGATTTTTCATTTTGGGAGAATGAAGTTTGAAGATCAACTACTTGGATAGATTTACTGGATGGATCAACGTAATGTTGACTTTGACAAAAGAGAGCGCTGTTCATTTCCTCTTTTCTTTTTTTTTAACCATGACAATGCAAGACAAACGTAATCTTTCCCGACCCATAACAAAGTAATCAAAGTACATGTCTTAACCAAAATTGTGATCTTAACCTACACCTACACCTTAACCATAGAAAAAGTCAAACAAACTTTTAAATGACATCGTGCTGATAGTAGCGTCAGATCAGAAAATGCTCTGACCTAGAATTAATGTTCTTTATAGAGCAATTATAAAGGAGTCTGCTGCAAAGAAAAGGATGCTATTATCTTTGACTGTTTTGTGAAAAATAAAAAAGAAGTCTGTAGCATGAAATACAAGGAACAGCAGTTTAATAAGTGATCTGTGGGAATTACACATACACACACACACACGCACGCACGCACACGCACGCACACACACACGCACACACACACACACACACACACACACTCACAGACACACACAAATGATAACCCTCCCCCTTAAGGAAACCCCCGGCATTAGTAAGCACATATCTTATCTCACTGCAGCTCTATTACTGTTATGAAAGCTGGTGTTCCTTAAGACTCTGAATCAATATTACTGCTGTTATAGTAACATGACTTGGAGCTGGGCCAGAGAAAAGTCTCCAAATTAAGTCTCTGGATTTTTCTACCCAATGGTTCCACAATCCTACAGCGCTACAGCTGTAGCTCCACTGTCAGTATCATTCATGAGGGATGAAAATGTTGTGCTCATGCACAGATGTGCCTCTCTGATAATGTATGTGGTGTGGAGTGAAGGCATGCCGGCAGTGTTATGATGGAGGAACGGACTGCATTTGGCCTTCAGCTCACCTCTCTTTATTATAGGTTACGTTCTTAACCTAATAGAGCTGGAGAGATTAATGACCACAGCATGCTAACCTACATTAAGTTGTGCGTTTCAGTCCCACTGTAATGGCACATACTTACAACGTACTTTAAGAAGAAAGTGCACTGCATTGGATTTATGTCCACTAGAATCTACTGTTAAGACATGAGAATGTACCATATGTCAGATGACAGTTGAATGGTTTCTCTCTGTGTGATGTAACACAAAGTGCATTTACTCAAGAACTGTACTTGAGTACAATTTTGAGTATTTACATTTAATGCTACTTTCTACTTCTCCTCCACTACATTTTATAGGCAAATACAGTATTGAATGTTTACTCCGCTTCTATTGCAGATTAAAATTCCAGTCCATTATCCAAACGCTATCCTATTTAGGGATGCGGGGCGCTGGAGCCGATCCCAGCTGACATTGGGCGAAGGCAGGGTTCAATAAGCAATTTAAATGAGCTCCACCGTTACCATCTGCAACTGTATAGTCATGAACACATTAATGCATCAATAATGATGTAAAAATAATATGTAATATTAAATATAATATAAAGCCTATGCTTTTACTTTTGGCACTTTATGCATATTTGTTTTGCAAATATTGTTGTACTTTTTACTTTTTGGAGTGTTATAGAGTATTTATGGTATTGCTACTTTTAATTCAGTAAAATATTATTTTTTTTATCCACTTTTGAACAAAGTGGAGAACAGTGAAATTACTATCCCTGAGGCCGTAATAGTAAGAGATAACTAAAGTTATCAAAGTACAATCCATTCATAGTTGTGGAGATATCTAACTCAAAACAATAAATGTCAACCTGCTTGTGGCGCTACAGGAAAATTCAGAGATTCATTACGATTCATACAAACGTTTCATAGCAATCTGTCCAATAGTTGTTTCGATATTTCAGTCTGGACCAAAGCAGTGGATTGTGCCTAATGTATGCACCCAGTAAA
This sequence comes from Cyclopterus lumpus, assembly GCF_009769545.1. Lineage (NCBI taxonomy): Eukaryota > Metazoa > Chordata > Actinopteri > Perciformes > Cyclopteridae > Cyclopterus > Cyclopterus lumpus. The sequence continues at coordinate 10,304,410 of NC_046969.1, read as the reverse complement.
TGCTATCATTTTGCTATGCTACTAAATTGAGTTCCAAATGAAATTATTAAGCAAATCATAGCCAGATGACACACTTCTCATTCACAGTGAGCCTACACAATTAGCACTGAATGAATGTGGACATTTTCAGATGTGATTTCAATATTGCAAAGAATGAAGATCTGAAGAAAGGAGAAACTGAAATGAGAGCTGCTTGCATGCTGACCGTGCAGAGTTAGCATGAAGAAGGTAATAGCTATAGACACGGTTGGTACCACACAACTGCCTGATTGGTTTCAGCATTGATGGCACAATCACACATATGTCCATCTGTAGCTGCAGCCTTTCTGTCTGAACTTGAGCTGGTCTCTGAATCATGTGACCAGCTGTCTGTCCATCCTGCCAGCAGATGCTCTGATGGGAGAAAGTCCCTTCACACTCACGACTCACTAATGGATTCATTGAAAGATGGCACAGTGTGGGGAAACCGAGGAAAATGCTTTTACAATTAACAACAATGTCACAAAGTCTGTTGCATTTTTACAACAAGTAATAAATGGTTAGAAAACAAAAATTATTAAAGCTTCTTTGGCGAAGATAATTTTTAAACTATGAATGAATGTAACACCACTCCCTATTCCTACTCCACCCACAAACTGTGTAGGAATACGGTCTTCATACTACTGCCATAATTCCTCATTGGTTGAATGCATTTCACACATTTCACTTCACAATTAATTTTGATCATATATGAATAAACAAATAAAACCCACATAACACACTACAGCTGTAAGAGTGTCAACACCATTACACACACTACCATGATGAATTGTTTAAAGTGTGTTATTAAGACAGAGCTGGGAAACATAAGGGCTTTGCAAAGTCTCACTCAGCAGAGGACACAATTATCTCAAAGTGTCACAGAATTTTAAACCCACTCTGCTGGTGTGACTCACCCAGGCATCCAAATGCTTCTCAAACAGTCTGTGTTCAACAATCTCACTCTTTTACCATTTTATGTTGCCCTTACTTTAACTACCCTCCTCTCCAGCTGCCTCACAGGTCGTCTTCTCTTTCGATGTGGGAAACGGGCCTCTGGAGGTTCGAGTGGAGACGAGCATCCAGCTGAATGACAACCGTTGGCACAGCGTACAAGCCGAGCGGAACGTGAAGGAAGCATCACTACGTGTGGACGAATTCAACGCCGCCACGCAGGAGGCTCCTGCTGACGGACACAGTCATCTGCAGCTCAACAGCCAGTTATTCATAGGTGAGAGGCAGGAGTGAGAGAGAGTGTATGTGTGTGCGTGTGTGTGTGTGTGTGTGTGTGTGTGTGTGTGTGTATGTTTCCCACAGATCACTTATGTAACTGTTGTTCCTTGGATTTAATGCTACAGACTTCTTTTTTATTTTCCACGAAACAAACTAAGATAAAATCCTCATTGTCTCTGCAGCAGACTCATTTATTAATGCGCTATAAAGAACATTAATACGCATTAGGTGGAGAAAGTAATTCATGGTGTTTGAACATTAATCTCATTAGCATCTGAGTGCTAAGTGATAATTGCTGGTGTGTCTTATCCTTTCTTATCCGTGACAGCAACTATAGCAACACTTGCACATTGCATTTGTATTTTATGAGTGGAGGAATCCAGGAGATTAATTTTCTTTTTTTTGTTGTTGTCTCAACAAGAAGCAGGCTGCTATTCAGAGAATTTTAACCTCGGTGGACTTAATTTTACAAAGTAAATTCTGCAATGTCTGCCTCCTTTTCCATTCAGTTCATATTAGACAGCATTATGAGATTAACATTTTACTCTGCCCAACAGTAGTCCCACATGAGCAGCTGTTGGGGTTCAGGGAACCTGCGTGTGTATAACAACAGTGAACCTCATCTTCAGAGCCATTTATAACCCAACTGGCCTGTGGTACTGTTAACAAATGCTGCTAATGTGGCTATATTTAGAGAACAACATTGGTGCTATAAAGGAGATGCTGAGATCATTATTTCTAAACACTATCTAATAACAGTAATTACATGACAAATAAGTGTGTCTTGTAAAGCTGCACCTACATCCGTATCGGCCTAATTGACCTGCTGATTAGAAAATTGCATGAAAACAGATCATTGAAAAGAGCCAACATCTGAGCAAAAGGGACTGCCAGCACAGCAGAATAGGTGTGATGTTTGGATGATGTGTTCTCGGTGCGCCCTATCCAGGAGAATTAAAAAAAGAAACGCTAGCGGCAGTTAGCAGCTAACCTACAGCAGCCGAGAATGCCAGCAAATTAGGGAGATAGCGAGGAGCTCCTAAACCCTCCGAGGAGAGGACCTCAAAACTTGTATCCTAAACACCCATCAGGGTGTTTAGGATACAAGTTGCTGCCCGAGGCATATGTTAGACATTAATCTCAACGCTGCTCTGAAATCACCCACTGGGAAGGCATAATGCCGCTATTGTTTGGTTCAGTGTGAAAAAGCAAGCTGGCGTAATGGCAGATCTTCTTAATGGCAGTATTGAAGAATCTCTGTGTGAAAGGGGCTATTGACTTTGACTATTGACTCCCCAATTACTTTGGTTGCTGACGTATCATGAATACGTTTGTAATGATAGTTCGGAAGTCTCTGTAGGTAGAAGGTTGGGGTGGATGGGTGGATCAAAGGATGTGGGTGTTGCTGTTGGTCTTTACTGGCGATGCAGAGGTATTCCTATGTTTGAATGGAAATGGGATGGGATTATGAAATAGACTGTGGGATTGGAGGTTTGTGTTTGACAAATACTTGATTCACAGCAAAGCAATGTGCAATGGGTTGTCTCTCCTCTCTTGTTTTGGAAAGGTTAAGGGCCATGTGCTCTAGAAATTGTTATTGTTTGTCCATGATGTAACGTGCTCATAACAGAATCAGAATCAGAATCAGCTTTATTGGCCATGTATGTGTGCACATACATGGAATTTGATTCCGGTTACACGTACGTTCTCATCGTACATACCTATTTAAATTAAGCTTAAATATGCTACCTTTTGCAGGGACATGATCTTCCCTTGTAAGCAAGTTCAAATCTACCCTAATAACAAACCATGGGTGACCAAATCTGTTAAATCCAGCATACAGAAAAAGAAACTCACTTTTAAACAAGGAATACTCTCTGATCTGCATATAGCTACCAAAGAGCTGAAAATAAGAACTTTTACTACGAGCAAAACATAATTACAAAAAAGAACTAGAGAAGAAGATGGCTGCAAATAACCTCGGCTTAGCCTGGTCCAGCATGAAAACTATAGCAAAAAACATTCATGTCACTCTGGAAGGCTTCAATTCAGATACTTAGATTGCCAAGAGGCCTGTCTTTAAAGAACAGAAACTCTCTACATCAGATTGTGAAACGGTCTAGCAGGCTGATTGGTGAGTCACAGCTGAGCCCAGAGTCCCTGAACACCAGACAGTTACAACGGATAACCGGCTCCATCTTAAAGGACGACTCCCACCATTTGCACAAGGAATTTCAGCTTCTTCCTTCTTGAAGGAGGTATTTAGTACCACGGTGTAGAACAAAGCAGTTTAAAAACAACTTTGTTCCAGCAGCCATCTTTCAGGTGAACAAATTAGAATAATAACAGTGCACGGATTTGTGGCTTTTTTCATCATGTCTGTCTTGTTGTCTGTGTCGATTGTAATGTGTGTCGAGATGAATGCCTCACTTTCCACTGTGAAACAAGTCTACCTACGGGTACAAATAAAGTAACCTGAACCTGATGTTAGCAGCCTCCCATCTGTGAAATCATAAATCTCTACACTGCAGAAACTAAAGTGTGTCCCATTTGTAATATATAAAATGTATTTGTAAAACTAAACAAGATAGATTATTACAGATTTTTAAATTAATAAGCCGTAATGTTGCTTAAATTGAATTTATATGACACAAAGTTATTATGGTTCCACTTTATTTATTGACTTAGGTAGCTATTCATTTTGTGTACACACTGTAACAAACATCCTTGTATAATCTGTATTTACGAATGATTGAAAGTCAGCGCTCAGCTTCCATCGCTGATGTTAAAAAACACAAACCAAGCCAGAAACCTTCAAGGATTAGAGGACTCAACAGGATTTGGAGAAACTTGTCCATGCATTCATCTTCAGTAAACTTGAAACTACTGTAACGGTGCGTTCACAGGTCTCTGTAAAAAGTCAGTCAGAATGCTGCAGCTTGACTCCTCAGTAAGACCAATAAAGTGGATCACATCACTCTAGTTCTGAGGTCTTTGCACTGACCTCCTGTCCAACAAAGAATTGACCCCAAAATTGCTCCCGTAGCTGTGCCTACAGTGTTTGAATGTGTGTGACTGTTAGTTACTGCTGATGTGCAGGTGGAACCGTAGCCCCTCCCATCAGTGTATGAATGGGTGTGAATGGGTGAATGATGTCATGTAGTGTTAAAGCGCTTTGGGTGGTCGGAAGACTAGAAAAGCGCTATTTAAGTACAGGTCCATTTACCATTTACCATTCAGGGCCTAAATACATTTGTGATCTGCTGCTACCTTATGAACCATCCCGACCCCTCAGGCCATCTGGGACGGGTCTACTTTCTGTTCCAAGAGTCAGAACTAAACATGGAGAAGCAACGTTCAGCTTTTCTGCTCCACATATCTGGAACAAAATCCCTGAAAGCTGCAGGTCTGCTGAGAACCTCGGCTCCTTTAAATCCAGATTGAAGACTTTTCTGTTTGCTGTTGCCTTTAATTGACCCAGATTCAAGGATATCTATCAATTTCTGCATCTCACTAATGCATTTTATTTCTTTAACTGTACTGCAACTTTTATTCTATTTCTAGCTTTTTGACTGGTTTTAATGTTATAATGAATGTTCTTAATTGTTTTTAAATCTTGTTTTCTTCTGAATCATGTGTTGATGCTTTTAATGGTTTTATGTGAAGCACTTTGAATTGCCTTGTTGTTGAAATGTACTATACAAATAAACTTGCCTTGTCTTACACTGAGGAAGTTGATAATATATTCATTATTGATAATCAATTGTGTGCTAAGGAACAAAGGGTTTAGACAAAAGGGCTCTGTGGTGCGGTTCATACTTGCAAACAATGGATGTTGTTCTGCTAGTGTATAGGCTGACATTTTATAGCACTTTTGTAGCCTAAAGGTGTTTTTTTTTATTCAGTAGTTGTACCATTTAACATATCCGTTATCCGGCAACCCCACTTTTGAAAGATGTAACTACAGGAATGTTTACTCACAGTACAATTTAAATTGACCTACCTTTTACTTTCCCACAAGCAAAAGTTGACTAAAATATTGGAGTACTTTCATGCCTAGAGTATGTTATTTAAGCCTTGTAGCCCTTAACCCGTTGGCGTTTTAACACCATGAAGTGAGTCTCAAAAGCTGGTTGAGTGGCTGACATCCTTACTGTCATATTCGTACAGTTACACAGGACTTCTTTCTCTGGCAGTTCCTGTCCTTTTGTTTCTTTCCCTCTGTCAGAGTTTCCGTCCCTGACAAGTACCTTAGTGGTCTTTTGGACAAAGTGCACTTGAACGTTGATCCTTTTTTGCAGTCTTTACCAGTCTTTTCAACAAATTTCCCAGTTTAGATTTTGCTGGTTAAATCATTATTTAACAGAATGCATTTTTTTGTGCATGAGTCATCAAATGTTTTCTTAATTGAGCCAACAAAATAAAAAAAGTCCTGCTATTTGTGCTCTTACTGTACTATCTCTGTTTAATAGCTGTTGCTGCATATGTAAACTAGAGGCGTGTAGGTGTTAGAGATTTAGTGTAGTGAAAAGCTGCTCTGAATGAACATTCAAAGCTCTGCCAGACTCAAGCTGAGTGTAATACCCTGCCAATTCCAGTCACCAAGAACAATAACAACTGTGTGGATGTAAAATAAAGATGTCGCCAGCTTTGAACTCTGGAATAATTTTTCCAAGTCTAAACTTTGTGAACAGTGTGAGGTTGTTATATTAGAAAGCTAATTGTCAGGTGAAAAGATCTCGCCTGTTAGTGGAATGGCTGAATATCAGACACCAGATGGCTCATTATCCACGCAGTTAGCCAATCAACACCCAGCACAGCGATACAGGAAGTGACAATGTCTCAATGCCCTCAGAGCATCCAAGGCCTTGTGCTGCAATCGTAATTTACTGCAGAGAAAACCACAATTTTTTATGTACAATTATACAAAGAGAGAATGAAAAGGGAGTATGTTGCCAGATGAGGTGCTTTTCTTCCAACTTTTTATTTCATTAGGCGGGTCGACAATATTTACCTTGTACGGCAGGTGCATTCTCGCGTTATTAAGAGAATCGCAGGGTCAACACAACAGACTGGCTACAATACATAGACATTTATGACATACCATCTACACATCACATTCTGTTGATAATGTCAATTATTATTGTCAATGTTTTCAACTAAAATACCGGCAATGTCCTACACATTGCACCTTAAACACCTTATTATTGATTATTTTTTAAGTTACTATTACGTCAACTTTGCAATTAAGAAATCTCATTTTTTCATTATTGTTACCTTTGATTTAGGTTGGCTTGATGATAAGAGGCATATAGCTGAGTTGCTTTTAAACATGTGACTACTGGGCTGGCTTTAAGCTCTCATGGGGCCACTTGGTGCAACGGACACAATGTTCTGTAGTTGTGTATAATGTGTACAGTATTGTTTTTTGTTTGCAGGAGGCACCGCCTCCAGACAGAAGGGCTTTCTGGGCTGCATCCGCTCTCTGCAGCTGAACGGCGTGACTCTGGACCTGGAGGAGAGGGCGAAGATCACCCCAGGTGTCAGACCTGGATGCCCGGGCCACTGCAGCAGCTACGGTTCGCTCTGCCAGAACCAGGGTCGCTGTGTGGAAAGAGTTAATGGTTTCTCCTGCGACTGTGACCAGTCAGCCTACACTGGAGCCTTCTGTCATAAAGGTGCATACATTCAAATTCACACCGGAGACTTCATGTCAATAAATACTGCAATATGTCATTATTCTGTGCCCAAAAGTAAGAATTGATGACATTTTAATTTGCAAAACAGTTTTCTCCGGCTTCCAATGAATTTCTCTTTCAAGCTACTAGTAATGTGAACTTTCATCACAGATAACATGTTTTCAGACCTGTGAAGTTTAACTCTGCTAAAAGATCCAACACTCTACGATTTGATTATATGACAGATTGACAAACTGGACGAAAAAGCCTTAGTCATTATGGGGTCAGGTCAGTTTCAATAATTGAAAATGCACACAGAGAGACTCACAAATGCACACTGAACAATTTACAAATATGTTCGATTTACAAATGTACACAGAAGGATTTACAAATAAATTAGACTCACAAATGCACGCAGAACGATTCACAAATACATTCAAATTCACACATGAATAAATTACGATTTATATAAATGTAAAAGAAAAATCACAAATATATTTCTGCATTTCTATGTGGATTCTTATATTTGTTTGTATGTATTTATTTGTCGATCGCACTGCATTTGTTTGTGGATGGCTCCACATGTGTGTGGGGGTTTTATGAGACTCCTCTGCCGTGGCTGGATTTGCAAATGAGTTTTTTTCAACATAGACCTATCTGTAGCCAATCAGATGTCGCCCTCATTTTCAATTTCTGTGTGCATTTGTGAGTCTCTCTGTTTGCATTTGCAATTATTGAGACTTATCTGACCCCATAAGTCATGGTCGGATGTGATTTTAAAGATAATACACAGTCTCTCCTCTAACTTCAAATTCTTGCATTTAGTTTTCTGTCCCAGCAACGGCCTTGGGAATTTATTTTCCTAAGACTAAAAGGTGAGAGAGGAAAATTTAGCATTAGGTTCTAGGTGTTATGCCATAAAACTTCTCCATACAAATTTCATCAGGTAAAGATAGAAAGTAAGAAAGGGAGAAGTATGATCTGGTATTGCATCTTTCAATAATAACAATTATACTAAAACCCTATTTTAAATTTCAAGCACTGCATAATATTCCGATAATATTCCAACAGTCATATTTTAGTGATTACAGTAACAACATTAATATGTTAAAACATTTAAGAAGTTACATTGTGATGTTTTTCTGTCCCTCAATTTTGCAGAATTATCTCAGTACCCAGTATCTCAGAATGTTGAGTGTTGCACCCACTCAACATTCAGATTATAATATGTCTCTCATATGATTTCAGTAAAAAAACGCTTGTTTGGTTTGAACGGTTGCCTGTTCTACATTTTATTGATTTTGCAGCTTAGTCTGTGCGTTTTATGCGAGGCTATCCAAACAAAGAGGAAGACATTTGTTTGCTAGTTAGGTAGTCAGAGTCTACATACCTTTAGCCATTTCTCTACATTTTTTAAAAGCAAGATTTGATGTGGCTCACCATCCCACTCTGGTTGTGTAACTAATGAGACACTCTGAGTTGACAGTATGCTAAGCCACACCTCCTTAGCCTCTCAGGCTTTCTATTCTAACACAGATCACCACTTGATCTTGGTAACAATTGTTCCTTGTTATCAGACAGAGGAAGACAAAAGCCAACTTCTCATTTATACAACTATTGATTTTGTCTGCCTTACTGTCGCTTGCAAATGTTAACAGCTGTTAACTTATTTAGCAAACGTTCATTGAAAAAGCTTTTCCTCTGAAAGTGGTTATTTATACTTTTGATAGCTTGCATGCGCCAGGCCAGCAGGCCAGCAGGCCAACAGCTTCTGCACAGCTTGGCCTGTCACGTCCAGTTACTGTCGCTAAGCTCTTGTTTGGACACTCAGCGTTCAGGGGGAGGGTGTTAGCCAACAGTTGCTACCAACTAAAATTTCAGATATCCAGAAGTTTCTGATAAGGTTTATCGCAACTCAGAAAAACAACCACCCCAACCCAATCTGAAACACAGGTAGCAGCACGAATCTCTGCCTGTATGACCGACATCTCTCAGTGGATGTCCGCACACCACCTGAAAATTATCCCGGACAAGACTGAACTTCTCCTCCTTCCAGGAAAAGGCTCTCCCACCCACGACCTGACTATTAACTTCAACAACTCAGTGCTGGCTCCGACTCCGACTGCCAGGAACCTCGGTGTGACACTCGACAGTCAACTCTCCCTGACTGCCAACATTACCGCAATAACACGCTCCTGTAGGTACATGCTGTACATCATCAGGAGAATACGACCCCTTCTCACTCAGAAGGCGGCACAGGTTCTGGTCCAGGCTCTGGTCATCTCACGGCTAGACTATTGCAACTCCCTCCTGGCTACAGCTCATCCAGAATGCAGCTGCTCGGCTGGTCTTTAACCTCCCGAAATTTACCCACACTACTCCGCTCCTCTGCGACCTTCACTGGTTAGCAGTGGCCGCCCAAATCCGCTTCAAAACATTGGTACTTGCGTACCATGCTGCGAACATATCGGGTCCGGTCTACATCCAGGACATGGTCAAACCATACACCCCAGCTTGTTCACTTCGCTCGGCTTCTGCCAATCGGCTTGTAGCTCCTTCACTACGAGCTAAACACTCTACGAAGTCACGACCGTTTGCTGTGCTGGCTCCTCATTGGTGGAACGAGCTCCCCATTGACATCAGGACAGCAGAAAGTCTCTACATCTTCTGTCGCAAACTAAAAACACATCTTTTTCGACTATACCTTGAATAGGGAAGCTAGCGCCGTAGTAGCACTTTAGTAGCACTTAAATGGCTCTTACCGATACCACTTTGTAGTTTAACACTTTAGTAGCACTTAAATGTCTCTTACTGATAGCACTTTGTAGTTTAACTTTATTGAAGAAATTGTTCTTGCTTGATCCTTGTTGTTCTGAGTTTGGACTCATGGTTTAATGCACTTATTGTAAGTCGCTTTGGATAAAAGCGTCAGCTAAATGTAATGTAATATAACCAGAAAGAAAACCTACCACACGTTGACTTGAAATGCAGAAAGTTTAGATTAATATGTGAGCTGACAGAGGGGTTTATCCGAATGCTTTATAGAACACAACCTCTCTCTGGTGCTTTAAATTGGAGAGGACAATGATGATACTGCTTTCTGAAGAGGATCCTCCAGTCAGCAGACATTAGACTGACCCTGAGTGTCTCTCTCGTTCACTGTCTGCATTGCTTGGCCTCTCAACGCTCGTTTTGAGTGCGTCATAATGAGCCTGTTCTGTCCTGAAGGTCAAGCATCAGGATTATCTTCAAGGACTCTTCTAGCCCACCATGGCATTGTGTCCACCGTGTGATGAATCAAGGGCTTGTTGGACAATATATCAAACACTGTCAGTATGTAGACATGCTGTGTATTGATTGTAAAAAGAATATTTCAACATTTTGGAGAATACACTTATCCCTTTGTTGCCAAGAGTTAGAGAAAAGATGAATACAACTCTCACGTGTGTCGGTTTAGCAGCTGGTTATCCTAGCTTAGCATAAAGACTGGAATAGGAGGGAAATGGCTAGCCTGGCTAAAATCTTTCTACCAGCACCTTAAAAGCTCACTTATTGACGTGTTTTGCTTGTTTGATAGAATGATTTTTTTTAAAAACCAAGGCATACGTAAACCATTTCCAGACAACCTCAACTGGAGGTTACTTACCTGGATCTGCCTCCTCAACCAAGTTGTCTGATTCATCCGGCATCGTGACGTAAAACAACAGTTTCTTGGTTTAAAAGAAATGAAAAAACCTATCGAGCCAATGAGCACCGAGAGCGGACTACCAATCAGCGGCAGTGAGCCAAATGTATTTTAATTTCTTTACATGCAATCGAAAATGACCTTGGATACAAATAAGGTTGTGCATTTATCTTAAAGTAAAGTAGAACTACTTATACATGTGGTTCACTTGGCTTTTATATGCTGATATTGTAAATGCATTTGAGAAAACGTTCAAAATATAAAACAAACAAGAAAAATGTTTGTATACTTATAACTTTTTCTCTTCCACATCGACCTTTAATCTCAGTCAACGACAGCAGTTTGTACCGATGCAATAGAGAGAGGCATGTCAGAGTGAAAGCCAAAAGTTCACTTGTCAATGTTCTAACTTGCAGAGGTTTCAGCCAGCTTTCAGTCATCAACGTCTGTTGCCTACAACTTCAAGGAGCCCTATGGACCGAACAGGAACAGCAGCGGCTCGCCTTTCTCCATCTACTCCGATATGAAGCTGAGCGGAGAAAACATCTCCCTGAGCTTCAGGACCAGTCAGAGTCCTGCTCTGCTACTCTACGTCAACTCTTTCTATAGGGAGTACCTGGCACTGCTCATCAACAAGCAAGGTGAGGACACACTAGGTTTCTTTCTGCCTCTGCATTCAGTCCTCTGCCGCCCGAATCTCCTCGCAGGTTAATTGCTATGCACAGTGTCAGGTTCAAAGAAAAATATTTGGTGCAGTTACTATTAAATGATCATTCTGCTTGCAGCAGGGGGTCCTCTTTTCCTTGTTCTGGTTCTTGCCATTGTGAGTGTGTATTGTGTTCACATTTTCATCACTGGCTTTACTTACAAGCTTCCCGGTGCTCCGATTAGCAAGCAGCATTCCTGCATAACGAAATAGGAGTTGCCATTATCCAGTGTCCAGTGCAACTTGTAAATACGTTACGTTTTTACTCGTGTGAAGTTGAGTTCAGGTGTTCAAGATTTATGTTTTACTTTTGAACAAAAACTAGCAATCTGAACCATTGATGAACATATTGTGTGGGATCCTTTAGCCATGAAGTGAAATGTACTTTTAATATCATTGCTATGATTTTTTTGGGTTACAAACTCTGCCTTTATTAGATAGTAAGTTTCAGATTTTTTTAATTAGTGAGAGAAATAGCCGGGAGGTTTTGTCTAGTTCATGAAGTCGTCATCAGGTATCTGTCGTCTTGCTAAAGTATCTAATCGAATCCCAGAGAGAGGTTTCTTTTGAATGCACCACAAAGGCTTTTTTCATGTTTCTTACTTTTGCTGCTGCATTAACAAGAAAACTTTACTATCTAAGTCACTCGTTCAGAGTGTGAAACTCTCTTTGCCATCTGCAAGATTGTTTTTATTATCAAGATACTCTGGGAGTCTGTGGAAAAAAAGAAACATACAGAGACATAATTATAAAACATTATTGAAAAGGTATTTCCTATAATCTTTGCTAATCAGTTTTAAGTGTGCAGACATCATGGAGTATTCAATTATCTCAGCAACATAGAATTTATTTAAGTGTAACAATGTTAAAAAAATAAGGGTGGGGATTCATTTCATATTGGAGTGTTATTCATAGAGATAAAGTATTAATCCACAAAGTAGTAAATTGTTTTTAGCTTTTTAGTTAAAAACTGGTATCTTGGAACATTCATATTTCTGGATGAAATGTCTCTTTAAAGAAGTGAATATATGTCTTCGAAGATGTCCAGAGCCAAAATATGGACATTTTCTCTGGATAACGTGCCTAATTAATAATCAAAGACTGGTTAAAAATGTCTTTTTACTTTTCTCTTTACTTTTTAGTATTACCCTTTATAGTTGCTGATCAACAATTGCAATGTATAGTATATATAACTTAAATAGTTTTGAGCACGACCTTGTATTACATCTGTTTTATATCTAATATTCATTATTCAGGGACTTAGTCAAATTGCCCCTCAGAGAGAAATAAAGCCCTACTTCTCTATCGCTGAATGTTATAATTTAGCACTATTATGTAATAGACTTAAAGTAAGAGAATATGGCACTTTAACTATACTAAAACATGCTTCATTACTAATAAAGAAAACAGGATTGCAACTTGATTCTCTGTGATATTATAGATATCTTGCTTTAAATTGTAAGATGGTATTGTTGTTCTGTGTTTGCAAAGATGAGCTGGAAATGAGGTACAAGCTGCACAGCAGCAGAGACGTGGAAATGATCGGGAGCAGAGTCACGAACTTGGCTGATGGACGTCTGCACACGGTGATCGTCAAGAGACTGGCAGACACCGTCTCTGTTCAGGTGCACACACGCAACGCGTACTTCTCACAGATCGACAAACACACACACACACACGCACACACACACACACACTCACGCACACACACACACACACACACACACACACGCACTGAAAACCAAAGCGTAGGAAGACATCTTTTGTATTTCATTTCAGATGCTCAATTTTCCTTTAAATGTATGCCATCCAAAAATGCATTACATTGGTAAATAAAACCACCGCTCACACTGCACTCAACACCTGATAATGAAAGGCAGACTGCACAGGGACACTAACGCTAGCTAGCAAATTATTCATGTTTATATAATGGATACCCAGCATACTTATGTATCCACCACAAATGAATCATGTTTACATGTATACGAGTACCCAGTTTACTTATGTTCCTCCAAGTCATAATATAATCCACACTGGCATAACACTCATACACATAAAAAAGGAGCATCCTCAACTTGAGTCATCAATAAGATAAAAATAGTTTCAAATAAAAATGTTGGTCCTGAGTAGGGACACAGAACCGGTACAGGAGTTTTGATTAATGGTTATTGGCTATGAATCCAGATGTTTGCTTTGTGAATGAGCTGCCAAAAACATCCCACTGCACTCAGTTAAACACTGACCAGCCACATTATACAGAAAGATCAGCCAGCAGTTTCAATTATTGAGATGACAGTGAACGCCAGCAAGCAATAATCTTCAAATTATGATATTATCATAGGATACAAATGATGATTAAAAGATCAATCCCCTCAGGCGTGCCAGTGGATATCTCCCTGTGGGCATCAACATGTCTCGATATCCCTCTGACCAAAAGCTTTTAGAAACCTAAAATAATAAATAAATAATAAAAGCTACATTTCCTCTCTGTTTTACTTTCAATCTCCTCCTTTTCAGTGGCTCCCATTTCATCTCAGGTTAATCAACATTGGAGGATGTCTTATTGATGAATGGTTCACTAAAACCCAAATCTCTGTGTTTGCAAGCAATGCATCACGCACTCTCTTTTATTATAAAAGTGTCTCTCTCTGAGGCATATACCATCTCAGAACCTATTCCACTTCTCTTCAGCTCCTGTGAATCACTGTGTCTCACGGGTCTATTGGTTTCCAGCTTTGGGGTTGAATCCCATTTTGATATGCAGGTCAAACCAGAGGTTTAGCCTCCGGACAGCTTTTCATTTGTAATTGCCGGCTTCTCTGAAGCCATTTGTCGTTCCTTCACAGGGCAGCCTTAGTTTAAACACTTAACAATAGAAAGCTGTTTTTGCTTTCTACCTGCTAAGCTTTCACCTTTACAGATGTGGCATACATTATCTTTCAGATTGACCAGAATACCAGGGAGGACTTCAGCTTGACATCTGATGTTGAGTTCAGCGGCATCAAATCACTCATTCTAGGCAGAGTGCAGGGTAAGTGAGATTCTCTTGGCTCAGAATCCAGCACTTGAACAGACTCATTTGAATAACAGCACTGATATGTTTGTGCCCGATGCGACAAAACAGTCCTGGAGCTTTATGCTGTTTACTATTCATCATGTTGGGTCGACCAAAGGGAAAGCTGCAGTCTGAGCAACAGCTGTGGTGCTTCTATACACAAGCTGACATCCATATTCAAATGGTCACAGAGAGAGCACTTTAGTGTGGAGGTGCAAAATAAGAACCTTTGAAATGACAAAAGGTGGAGCCACCCACTTAAGTCGCTGTTATGTGACATTAGATGCATTTTAAAGCTATATGAGCAGGTAAAGTGTCCACGCAAATGGCTTTTTTATTCACTAATGCATAAGTTCACATAATGCAGTATACGTTGGTGAACTTTTATTTTTGTTATCGAAGCGGTGAGTTATACAGTCTCCATGTCCGTCTGGCTGAGCGGGGATTCAGACAGCTGTAATGGTAATAACTTTAGAAAAGGTCCTTCACTTTGTATGGTAATGAGGAGAGATTGAAAAGAACAAATTACTTGGAAGATTGGAGTCAGCACCCGGCAATATAGCATAACAACCAATAAGTCTCAGCTGCTGTGTGTGGGGTCAAACTAAACCAGGAAGTCAGACAGTATAGTTCAGCCCCTTTTTCTGCCTGATGGAATCCTCAATGGTCTGAAATAGGGTTGGGTATCAAAAGAGTTTTTAGAGAAATAAGAAACAATTTGAAATGTACATATGAAATATAATTAAGTTAAAGTATAGTATTGGGGATTTCTAGAAATATACCTCATTGATTATGCATGTCGGTGAGAGTGGCTGCATAATTCATTAACACTAACCCTGAAGATAGATAAGTTACTAGATATGTAAAGTGTAGGTTTTTGATTGATTAACACAGCACTGGATGTGTCATTTGTGATCGGGCCCATCGTGCTTTACTGTACTCACTGCCTTTACAACAGTGGGATATGCACGTACTTACAGAACTGAGCCTTGCTTGTGAACTCCACTAGAAAATTAAAGGACTAATCCCAGCTCTTGTGGTTTCCTCAATAACCTTTATGTAGAATTCCATTTTTTAAGGAGATGCACGTGAGTTACAGCACAAGTACAGCGCTCCGTAACACACGACTATGAATACAACCTAACTCCTACAATAAGGCTGATGAAAGCAGAGCTAAAATATGAGGCTCCACCTCAAGGTTGAAGTGGTTTTCCAGACAAAGGCAGCGGTAGTGTGGAATGGTTCCAGCACATGCCCCATAACCTTAATGTCACTGAGTCAATTCCAGCCGGGATCCTTTGTTGCATGTCATGCCACTCTCTCTTTCGCCTTGTCTCCTATCTGCCTCTTCACTATCAACTGTCTGATAAAGTTGTAAATGCCCCCAGAATAGCAAAGTAGCAATGTTGCCTCCAGGGCCCCGTTCCAGAAAGTAGGATTTGCGACTTTTCTATTTCGGATACAACGATTGGGGCAAGTCCAGTTCAGTAGCTGTGACAACTTATGACAATCTGAAACTTACCTGCCACATTGTAGGAGCAGTATTTAGGCAGCAGAGAATTCAATCAGACATGCTATCTGTTTTGAGAAGGTTGTGCCCTTTCATTGAAGGTTCAATTGAAAAGGAGGCTCAAATTATTCGCAGGGAACGAGTCATTTAGTCTCGTTGTGATATGCTGTCATTGTCAGAGGAGTTTTTTTTATAGCGTCTTTGTTTTTCATCACAATCTATAATGTACCTCAGCAACCTTTTTAAACCTCACATTCACTCATTGTGGATTTGCACTCGCATCGTTAGACTCTGTGCATCTTACGTACAAATCTAAACAGTATGAAGGGTTTAGGTACTGAGCGGTTTAATCAATGAATAATCATTATCTGATATTTCAGGATTTTTAAATGTAATTGGCTGTGTGGATGGAACACAGATTCCTATTAAAGCTTTGAGTGTGAACGAAAGAGATTATGTGAACAGGAAATCTTTTCACAGCATGAATGTGCAGGTAATGACATGGCTACAAGTGTCAAAGTCAAATCTTCAATTCAGATAGTAATGCAACGCGTTCTCTTTTGCAAGATAATGTGTGATGCCTTCCACATCATCACGGATGTGGAAGGCCACATGTTTCAGGGTATGTACATGAGTCCAGGGTGTTTTACGAGTACACCTTTTAGAACAAGTGTGAACAAGGTAACTTACCTTCAAAATAAAGATCGGAGCTTCAATTCTTTCTTTTACAGCTCTGTACAGGAAGTGAATAACCTTTGGTTACTTGTTTATGTCAATATAGGACAATATGATGGTACCCTCCTTTTGGACAGAGGCTACACCTGCCGTCCCTTTCAAATGGGGGTCATTTAAGTGTGGTGTTACACAATATTGCCACAATAAGAGGAGAAAGATGCGCTCCTGCAAATGTAGAACAAGATGATAACACCCCCAATCTAGATGGCCGGACTCTGAGGGACGCGATTTGCCACAACTAATTGTATATCATCCAAAGGAGTTTTCTTTCATCCATTTTGTGTTCATGCTTGCTCAGCAGTAATGTATTTACACCATGCACACCAATGGAACATTGTAATAATTGTATGCACCTTTAACTTTTGCACTAGCATTTTATTTTTCAAGTTTTTGTTCTTTATTTCAAATTGCAGTTTTAATTTGTTTCTCCACTTTATATACGCACGTCCTGTTTGTACATTCAGCTCCTTGAATTCTTTTTTGCTGTTGACCCAGACCATGTTGGTATTGACCCAGCCTCCCTCTGCTGAGCCAGAGGACTCAGGCAGTCGTATCAGAGCGGCAGCAAGATAGTTGATATACTGTCACTCCCTGCCCGCGCTGTCATCTATCAGCCTAACTAATGGACCAGGAAAGAATGGAGAGACTGAGCTGCTCAGCCAGAGAGAGGAAGAGAGGGAAGGTGGGATAATGATAGAGAGAGCGGTGTGGGTGAAGAGCAACAGCTCGGTGTAGGTGGACAGTAATAGTCAGTTTGTGGATACGAGGCCAGTGCTGTCAGAGTAAGTTTTGACTGTTGCACAAACATCCAAATCCTTGTTTGGGAAGTCCCAGACTCTATTTAGCACTTTTAACACCTACTGGTGGTCCTCTGTTGCTCTCCCTGAGGTGTCTTCCCTTTTCCTCCCCATTAAAGGTTTTTTTTGGAGGCAGTTTTTCCTGTGCCAATGTGAGGTCTTCCTGGACCGAGGATGTCGTATGTGTACCGATTTTAAAGCCCTCTGAGGCAAATTAGTCATTTGTCATTTTGGGCTGAATTTTTGCACTTTCGGGTCCCTCATCTCAAAGTCAATTTTCTTTGGAGGGTTTTGGTTCGATGGCAGAAATCTGTGGTTAAAGTAAGCATAAGAGATTTTAATATTTGTTTCTATGTTATATATTACAGTCAGTAAATGCAGGGACTGCATTAATAGGATAATTACTTCTGCACATTTATGCTTCAAAAATCCTAAAAGTGGTGTTCATTTGTAAAGATTATCTTGCTGAACAAAATCAGGTATCGTAAACTATTTGCCACAGAGCTAGTTTTCTGTAATAATCAAAAATCCAGTGGATAAATACCAATAGCTCTTTGTTGAGGGAACCGGTGCGATGCTAACATCTGGAGTTGGCCTATGGTGTGCATAGTGATGCTGTGAGGCGTCTGCAGTGTTTTTTTCCATCTAAATACAATAGACAATCTAATGCTGCATTTGTTAATTAAATCTGTTGTGCCATTAACTCATTCTCCCGTTTCCCATTTGCCCTCCACCTTGCAGGCTGCTCAATAGATATAAGTGTTTCATGAGATATATAATTCAAAGTCAAATTATTTCCTGCTGCTCAGAGGTTAACATTCAATTAAAATCTTAATCAAAACCTGATCAAATACACAGCTGATTAACAGCCCTCTGCAGCCAGGCCACTCTGCAGTGGCCCATTCATGGAGTGAAAAGATGTTTCTCACCGGTAATAACTTAGATGAGTGGCATTAATGTGCTGCATAATCAAATTGCACTGCAGGATTAATTGTAGTTCACACTGACATTTATAGCTAGTGAAGACTTTATTTAGCACCTTCCCAAACAAATAATGACGAAAGCACATCAGCCACAAGTGAGACTCAGTGGCATTGTTGTTGTTGTTGTTTTGACAGCAGAGAGGCAATCTGGTGAGTGACAAAAACATCATTAGGTAAAAATATCCACTTGACTCCGCTCTTGGAATATGAAGGTATTCACCCTCGCACTTTCATACTATACAGCAGGGTAATTCAACTATATTGTTCAGGTGGCCACATCTTCAGTCTTTTGGCCGCTGCGCCACGTTGCACTGCACTCATACGCCGGTGACAGCTAGTCACGCCGCACCCACGCTCAATCCAGTTCCCCCTCGGGCTAGTCCTATCAGCGATGTTGCTACTGTGCCTCCGCTCTTTGTTCCTCAGGCAAGCGAGCACAGAACTGGCAAGAGGTAAAGGTTAAGCACTAGCCCGGCACGGACAGCACTGAAGCTGCTTTCGCTGCCGGATTGAAGGTCTGAGGATGAAACACACTGCAGTGAGCATGCGCGAATAGTATCGGAATAATTGTTTTACAACATGGAGAAAGCCTTTGAACATGATGTGTGGTTTTTCAGTTTCATCCACAGTGTTGCTAAATAATTTCCAGCAGGTTTTGCAGCATCACCATGGGTATTAAAATGATTACGACTTGGGTAGATAACACTTATCATCCCAAATGTGGCCTCATCAAGAGAAATGTGTAGCTCTGCTTTATTTCAAATGAGCAATTAGAATTTGCTGATAACAAACGTGTCCTCTCACTCACTCTCTCTTGTCTCTGTGTTTCTCTCTGTATTCAGAGTCTGATGAGTTGGATGCAGAGCTCGCCAGCCTGGCCTCTCTTGGGTTCACCGGTTGTCTGTCAGGTGTTTGCTTCAACTCCATCCGTCCTCTGAAAGACGCTCTGCTGCACCCTGACAGCCCTGTTGTTGTCAGTGGCCCATTTTCCCAGTCAAGCTGTGGTTCCTCCTCTGTGGCCAATCCATATGCGACAGAAAGCACACACTCCTTATCAGGTACAAAGAGCAGACTCACTCCTTACATCCCTTATACTGAATATCATTAGGTAACACACCCTTCTCCCTTTCTGGAACGTCTTTGATAGTATTCTTAGGGCTGTTCATTAGACTTTTTTATGGGCTCCTTAACCATCCTCCATGATGAGCAGACAGAGTGATGGCACTTTGACAGATAAGATTAGTCAGAGAACTGTAGTGAAGTCCTTTGAGGCTGTTCCGAGGCTTTAAAACAAGCACCGTCTGCACTGACTGAAGGTTCTCCCAGCGAGACTCTCTCTGGCCATACAGTCCTTTACTTCATCTTCTTTGTTCTCCCCTTCCTCTTTGCTCTACATTCTTTATTGTCTGTACTTTGTACCTCTTTCTTTCTGGACTCCTTTCTTCTTTTATTGATTTGTCTTCTCCGTCTCTCTCTCGATAGAGCAACCTGGTTCAGTGGATCCAGGTCAACCTTTAGTCAACGCCATCAGGAGTGATTCAGCACTAATTGGAGGTAATGCAGTAAGAACAGTTCATTAAAAATATCATAACAGTTGAATCATAACTTTATATTTAAGGAGTCTGACATTGTAAAGAGGGTTGGTAGAAAAAAGGCGAGGCGAGAAAAAGTTTTGATCTCAGTTTCTGAGGAGAAAAAAGAGTCAGTGAGGAGAGGGTTGGCTGTTTAATGAGAAGAGTTTGGATCTGAATCAAGAAAACTTTGCTGACAAAAGGGTTTTTGACTTGCGTTTGAATTTGAAAAACACTTAAATGCAGAGTTCAAATCAGTCAAGTGGCATTTTGGGTCGCAAAAGTTAGTTTAGTTTACAAATAAAACCATAAGCTCAGGTGATATAAATTTAATTTGGTTTGTACCAGAAAAATGGCAATCACAGATGAAGAAAAAAGTAGTGACTATTTTGACAGAAACATAAACACTTGGGAAGGTATATAAAACCGACAATGTGGTGGTTTCCGCTGCAGTAGGTATAGCAGGACCACATGTGGTCGCACATAGAATAACAATGTGAAAACAATACGAGTGTCGCAGCTAGTAAACATGTCAGGTCACACCCTTGTCTATACAGATATTGGCATATGATACAGTATATGTCTAGTTGATATAGTATATAACCATATATATAAGTTGGTGTATGGTTAATTACTCCCTTACTCACTACCATATTCATACATTTTCAGTAAGGTTAGTAATATATCTGTGGTTATATAATGATATATGCTGATGTTGCATGAAATATTTCTTTAAAAAATATATATATATATATCCAGTATATATATATATGTGTGTGCGTGTGTGTGTGTGTGTGTGTATGCATGTCGTACAATTAGACAAAAAGGTCCAAGTCCTTTTGTGTTGTGTTTTTTTTTAGGGCTGATTGCAGTGGTGATCTTTGTCACCGTGTCTGCCTCGGCGATATTGGCCAGATTCCTCTGCAGCAGGAAAGAGACGTTTCGAAACCAGGAAGTCAAAGCAGCTCAGCCTGAAGATGGCCACGAGCTCCCCTTCAGCAGCCAGGCAGACTCTCTGAGCGCTCTCAGCGAAAACCAAAAGGAGTATTTCATTTAGCAGGAGCCCAGAGCGCCCTCTGACCCGACGGGACGGAGCAGGAGGATTCACCAAGAGCTCGGTGCTTCACGAGACACACCGAGCCCCTGAGCCACTGGTACCGGTGGATCAATGAGATGCGAAGTCCAAAACAGAACAATGTGTGAGGGTTTTCTTTAGTTCCTTCCTGCTGTCATTTTAAGGACGTAAATATTTCAAAATGTAAATGGTCATTTATGTGGTTACGACAATAATTCTCCGACGTATTGAAAATAAATAATAATGTGTTGATCAGAACACAACGTTGTTCCAGTTGAACAACACTTTGGACTTGGTGTTCGTTTTTAAAGCACTTTTTCTACAAAGATGATGCACTTTCTGTGCAATATGAGATGCCAGAGCCATACAGTTTGTGTCAAAATATGAGAAGAACGAGCGGAGGGTTGACATTGATATGTATATGACATCACAACATAAGTGCTCAGCAAAAGCACTCAAATTCTTCTGTTATAAGTAAACCTGATTTCAACACATGCTGTATATATGAATACACAATTAAAGTCACTTCTTTGGTCAGATCTTACACACTTAAAGTCTTTGAGTTAGTCAGAAAGTGTTTATGTTACTTGCTGTGCTTTTTCTTTATATCATAAGAAAAATAAAAGCTTTACAAAGAGACTTTGTTGTTGTACTTTTACTTCTTGCCTGCACCACCTGCAGTGAGCAGCCGCCACAGAAATCTCAAAGTAACTTTCAACAGTGAAGCTTTCAGCAGCCCAGACTGTAAAACACTGACTGTCTGTCACCTTCTCCGCTCTGACAACAATTAGTATGTTTGTGTTTGCCTAAAAGGTACACAAAAATATAATCAGAATGGAAAGTACACAAAGAGATATTGGAAACAGACAAGTTGACAATGATATATAAATGATGCAATGAAAACCATCCATTCAAATATTAATACTGGATATCTATAATTCCTTGTCTTTGTCTTCAAGATGTTTTTTTTTTAATGGTTTTTCAAAAAAACAAATGTCTCTTTGATACTCAAGCGGAGAATACTCCCACATAATAATGACTGTGTGGGATTAACAATGATTGAAGCATTTAGCATACTCTTGACAAGACACCTGCTTTTTGGTAGCTCTTTTTTTCAAAATGCCTGTGGTGCAAAGAAAGCGATGCAATTTCATATTTCCTGGGTAGTTAGCAGGGGTCATGATTACCTCTCTACAAGAACAATTGGAGCACCTCGAGCCGTGTTCACTCCAGCTTTATTAATCCGGCCGAACAGAACCCTGGAGTGTAACCCCCTTGGTGCGGTTTGTTTGTATTAGTGTGAACACCAGATTATGGACCGGGACGCTGTGGTGCAACAACCGCTCTGTTGTCCGTCACGAAGGATGTTCTCGGACCGCTGTCAAGCCAATCACAGGAAACCTATCAAAATGTAGCTTTTCCTGTGTGGTGACTAGATAACCTAGTCGCACCGTTGTTCTGAATTTCCAGACCACAAATGAAACCATAAATAGCTAGCTAACCTCTGCCTTACTCCCGTCCATCGTGACTAGTTTGATAGGAGAGCAGAACAGATGCACTGTTTGGACCCGCCACTGTTGCTGGCTACCAGCCTGCTTGTTAGCTCATTTTCTGTAACACGTGTAGTATGAAAGCATGGTGTAACGGGTTAAGCCTCCTGATCCAGCCTCAAAACCAATTACAGTTTCATTTGACTGACCCCACTAATACCCAACTTTCAGATTTGATCTGTATTTGGATATCCCATTTGAAAGGAAAAAAACACGCACAGAGTACAGATCCAACTCATCAAGTAAGTTGTACGGTTGCCTAATTCTGCCTCTTCCTGTTAGCTTAAGCACTGCAACAGCTGCAAGTAAAGCAGCAGGTAACAAGTCTTCTCTTGTAAAAAGTGAATCACTTTTAAAAAGTGAAAGTGGGTAAGTGATAGGAAAATCAATGACCTTCCTTGACTCTTTTCACTTTTTCTGGGACTGGCTGTGGTTGCTGACAAGTCCGCCACCCTGAGATAACTTATTTGCATATTATTAGTAAAAATGTATCGAGGATCAAATAATGAGCAGGCTTATTATCACGAGGTGTAGATGCAAAAGGACTTCAGCTCATATTGTTATTTCCAGGATAAAATGGGGCATTTGGTTGAGCACCTTCCAGAGGCAGATGAAGTCTTTTAGAATCGGTATGTGTGTTATGTGCATATGGTCTCATTAGCGATGTCCAGATCCTTATTAGGCACACTTGATGATCTTGGCTGCTGTCTGCTAGTGTGACTCGTTGTACACACCAAATTGTCACTCTGGCCAATTTCAACATACTGGATAAATTATACAAGTCAACCTACTGCGCTCAAACAAAACAATGTAACCTCCTGATCTTCTGCTTTTTATAAGAATGTAGATCTACAGGCTGTTTGCTCCTCCAGCCTGTGAGTGTCTGTATCATCAAACACAACCAAATAATCCAGATCGTTTTAGAAACTAATATGTACCAGTGTGTATATAGTGTTTGCTCTTAATGGACATACATACGTACAGTAGGTAGGTGCAGTCTTAACCATGATATTAAAGACAAAAAGCAGCATTCGCTTAATCTAAAATCTTTGTTGAAAAGAAATCATCTTTAAAACAAAATCAGGAAACTGAGTTGCATAGAGACCAACATATTACTCGTAAGCGTTATCATCAATAGTTTTTTTGGTTTTGTTTTCACTGTTCTTTCTGCCGTCAGACACAGCTACTCCCTTCTGACCTTCAGTAACCCCTGTTTCTTTCATTCCCCACCACCTGACTGCACCGCCCACCCACTCACCTGTTCCCACTTCCCTCATCAGACGTGCAGTATATTTAAAATTTGAGAAGTACATTTCCTTCTGGGTCCAACCGAGAAGATTAGATGATATAAGAAACCCCTTGTTTTAACTGGCATAACCCTTACTCAAACTGATCCCTCTCTCTCAGTCTTTGATCCAGTTATGTGCAGCCTTTTGTCTGCTTTAGTCTTCTGGTGAAACCCATTATGACTGACGCGGCTGCCCTTGATATTATTCAAGCATGTCATCACTCAGATGAGCTTCTTAAATAATTGGTGTGTACGTATTTAGTTTTTTTGTAATCAAAATGTTGCCAATATGTACAACTGCTGAAATTAAGTTACTTTAAATGTTGACCTGCTTTTATATTGGATTCACTCATACTCTTTATTGATGAGCCGTACACCCCAGCTCACTCGGCTTCTGCAAATCAGCTTGTAGCTCCTTCACTTCGAGTTAAACACTCAACAAAGTCACGACTGTTTGCTGTGCTGGCTCCTCATTGGTGGAACGAGCTCCCCATTGACATCAGGACAGCAGAAAGTCTCTACATCTTCCGTCGCAAACTAAAAACACATCTTTTTCGACTATACCTTGAATAGGGAGGGTAGAGCCATAGTAGCACTTAAATGGCTCTCACTTTGCACTTTGTAGTTTAACTTTATTGAAGAAATAAATTGCTTGATTCTTGTTGTTCTGAGTTTGGACTCATGGTTTAATGCACTTATTGTAAGTCGCTTTGGCTAAAAGCGTCAGCTAAATGACATGTAATGTAATGTAATGTAATGAGCTTAAAGTACATTTATGAATTGTATGCCAATTAAAATCCTTGCAATGTCATTAAAGTAACAAGAAATGTGGAAGATAAAAAGTGTTGAGGAGCAGCTGAGGTCTTCTGTTTCCTTGTTAAATGAAGCTGAAACACAGCAACACTTTCTCTCTCTAGAGCAAATTTAATTAACATAAATTTACATCGCAGATCGTTGTTCCTCCTAAACTTTCCAGGCTGTGCAGTACATGACATTATTGATGGATATTAATATGCTTCTGTCTGCAGAGTAGAGATAAAGACAGCTGACTTAATGACTAAAATATCAAAAAGATGGAAATGGCAAAGTAATTTTTCACAACGACATTCCCTCCCAATTCCGAAAATTTGGAGGTTAAAGATCTCACATGAAATTAAGTCAGATTTAATGTTGTGGTTAGTGATGCTAAACAGAGAGCAGAGTTCAACCACAAACAATATTCAGTCTATTCACATCTAAATTGAAACAAGTAACAGAAAGTGACCTTGACAAATATGAATATGTATCTCATCTGAGCCTCGGCAGATAAAGAATAATACAAAACTCTAAAAATAATCCCTCATCACTTAAATCTGCATATACAGACATTCCCAGACACAAATCTCATCTTCTATTTGTTATTCTGAACTGGAGTAGCCTGACAAAAGCATAACATTATGACAATGTATAAGAATATCAGTAACCTGGTATGATATGAAATTGGCAATACAGCGAGTCCATTTCATCATCTTCACTTTATCACTAAAGGCTCAACACCAAGTCTTATTTTTTAAACAGCATCTCAAGAGAATCTTGCATCTGTTGGATTTTAAGAAGAGGGATGCCTGCAAAAAAAGAAACTGTGTTTCTAGGTCTTTGGTCCTCAGCCTTTCCTCTATTTTTCTAATAGTCAACATTGAATTGGAATGTGTGCTCTACTATCTCATCATGATGTAAATGATTTTGACTGATTCTCACTTCTTGGTCTTAAAAGATTAGATGTAACCTGAAATCAACTGAGTTTAAACTGCCCACCAGAGTCACACTTTTATCTTGTAGTTAGGATTGTGAGTAGAAGATTAACGAGGATCAAGGCCGACATGAGGGGATCAGCGTGACTCATTATAAACCACTGATGTAGCACAGCTGGGAGAGTTGTGCCACATCGAGGTGATCATTAATCATCAGTTCATGGATTATGTGTGGGCTAAAATCACAGCTCAATGAATTGTTTGAATAACAATTTTGAATCATGTTTTATTAAACCAGACCATGATCTTCTCCTAACCTTAAAAAGGAGCTGCCAATGCCAAAACATGATCATAGAAAAAGCTTTAAAATGCTCCCTGCTAGCATAACTTGTATTGAAAGATCAAACAATTTGCAGAAAACCAATTGGTCAGGTGGGTGATACAGAATTCAGTCTTGGGGCTAAAACTCAATTTGGTTCAAACCCAGTCGAGGAATACAGAACACACTCATGAAGGACATACAGGAATCTCCTCATGTCAAACTAGCAATACACCGGCCAAGGCTCTTATGCCAGCAGCTGCATCACATCAATTTTAACAAGCATATTGAATGCATGTTTGCAGCTCATTTGTGATCAGATACTTTTAAATGACTGCATAGCGTGCCTCTTGCGGCTTTGGGTGAAGGTCAATGCTTATACACTGCTCCGAGTTATTTGATAGATGTTTGTTTGGGACAGAGAGTATGAGTATTTTGGTGGTGGGGCGTGTGCAAGTTTCTTTCTCTGATTCCACAAAGGTTTAGATGGTATGTGGGTTTGAATATGGCTGCTATAGTATAGAGTGCTGATAATGCGTTGTCTGATTCTAGCAGGTGGTAGCCCATATTTCTTGAAAAGTGTAAACAAGCAGAAATAGGGCACTGTTTTGATCACACCCATCCATCAATAAAACTCAGTGTGTGTTCAGAGGTGCAACAGACTTGTTCAGCCAAAGGGGACAGGCTCATGCTGCGTTCACACCAAAAGCGTTGCGAACATTGGCAACGCTTTTGGTGCGCAGCATTAAAACAGTGCCTTCAGCCTGGAGATAATTAACTCTTTAAATAATAACCTTTTTTTCAAATGTGCATTTTACACTTCAAACCTTCAAAAATATCATCTGATCCTCTGTGTATTCAATATGTATCATCGCTCACTTTTGTTCCTCAGTTGGAGTCATTTCACTTTTCAGTGAAAAGTTCTTTGATCATTTTAACAAGATATTCCTGATATTCCACTTTCCCCAAAAGCAGCAATTTAATCTACTTGACCGTCACAGATTATTTTACAATCCCTCAGTTTGGCTCTCAGCTTCACTGCTGCTGTCATTTCTAAATAATATTTTTTTAATCAGTATCACCGCATGCTTACATTAATCCAAATTAACCTAAATACCATTAGGATTTCTGCTTGTTTCCAAGGTAACGTGGCTCACAGGAATGTTAATTGAATTTAACACACTGCTCACTCAAGGTTGGTGTCAAGTGTTATGCATAAATAGGCTCTCACTTGAATGAAGAGAGTTGATTAATGTTTCTTTGTGCAGATGAAACAGCGGCGATTAGTGGTAAAAAGTGAAGAGGCAGGCGGAGAGTGTGGCGACTCGGCTGCTGCTTCCTGCTGCCTTCTGGAGTTGGGCTGGATAATTCTGAGCGGCTTTCTCCCTGATTAGTGATCTGATGAGACCGCATCGCCACCCACCACCCACCATCTGTTGTCAGTTTGTATTGTTCTGGAAAATGTATCTGGCATTGCAATGTGGGCTCAACATTGGCAAAACATTGTGTCAGGTTTAAAAAACAAAATACAATTGAGCAAAGCATATCTCACAACACAGACTTGATTCACTGTGCCGTGCACAGCATTAAGAGAATGTATGTTTCCCAAAGTGACAGAATAAAGCGGCATCTTAAGAAACCAACGTAAGGTCACATTTCCAGTTTGGTTTTGCCTTTTTGAGATCTTAGTAATTTGGAGCCAGCAATATGGAGGGTACTGTGGAGATGAGGGGTGGGGTCTCCTGTCTGCATGCTTCCACAAGGGGAATTAATAATCCTCCTGATACATATCAATTATCACCACCAAGCCACATTGGTGCTTCAACGTTAGATACAAATATTGTTTTTCAAAATCACCTTGCCCTGCCAGGGTTCAACCCTCCAGTTATCAGATAAGAGTAGAGACATAGATCACTGGGTTTTGCTGCTCCACTGATTACGTCTTCAGCAGCTATTATGCAGAAGAAGCTTCATAAATAAAAGCGATCTGGCGGACACAAAGTCTCCAACACCTCATGTTTTATTGATATTATGCACGCAAAGAGTCTGAGTTCATTCCTCAGATCGTTCACTGCTTCAGTTCATCACGCAGGATGTCAGCGGGACCTCAGTCTCACCTCCAAGTGTCTTGACAGATGGTGTGTTGCAGTAACACATCGTACATATGTGAAAGATGCTTGGTTGTTTACTTTGTGCCTTTGGCATGTAGGATACATGGACACTTTTGGATTTATATACAGTTAATGTGTACTTTGTTCCTGTAAAATGATGTCTCTTTTTTAGGAAAAGAATAGATTTATGCCATTGAGTATTATACTGTATTTTCAGACCAGAAACTAATTATGGGTCCAATAACACAAAAGGAAGGAGTTACAGTACGTTGCCTCAGTGTTCTTTAGAACTATGGTAACAAAATAATTAAAATAAACATAATTTTCAACGTTGTCAAAATACTGTGAAGAGGCTTATCTGGTGGGGAGTCAGGGCAGTGCCTCGGGGTCAAACCCCAAAGGATGGGATTTTGACTAATGGAATTTGTATTAGTACAATTATTATTTTCTTTAACACGCTCTACTTTCTTTCTCTACTTTCTCCTCAGGCCAACTCAGGCGGCAACCTCCGGTTCTGACAATGCGAAGCCAATTGTGTGTCTCAAACTTTCCTTCGATCTGTGTGTGTTCATTTGCATCTCACAAATATGTCCCTGACCTAAACCAAGTCATTTTAGTTAAACACAACTAAACTGAAAATATATTTTTTTTTTGCTTGTGAAAGAATATTGTCCTAACATTTTCCTAAAAAACTATTTTCCAGTGATAAAAGTAGCTAAAGCTTTCTGCCTCCCCACGGCTGTGGAAGTCCACATGACATAACATTTAATCATGGCCAAGGCCAGCAAGCCCTGTGCCGAGCATACAGGCTGACAAATGAGTGAACACTTCTTTGTATGCAGACGCCCACTGTAGTATAAGAATGAAGGGCATACATACACATACAAACTGTTGTTACTGTACATACTGGAGTTATTTGTGGTAAAACCTCTCAATTTGTAGGAATGAACCAAATAAACTTTCATTATGCGACATATTTGAACCTTCTTGTTTGTTGCTGCCATACTGTCACATCCTCTCTAGTTTATTTGTTCCTCCCTTTCAACTTGTCATTATCTTTGCCAGCTATCCCCATGATTTAATTACTTCAATGCAAATGGTAACTATGAATCAGCAACAATCTTATTAGCAACATTTGATAGTCCATTATTCAAACTAAGGTGAATTTTCTGTTGTAATTACTTTACCCAAAATAACTTTGTGGGTGTTTTACTACAGCTGACATTAAACATACTGGCATGTGTATCCTGCAGCTTTAAACAGGATAAAAATCAGACAAACATACCATCAGTGCATCTAATCATGTGTTGTGTACTTTAAAGGAAGATTTTGCAAAAGATTGGATGCCAATAAAAGTCAAAATAGACACCAGGTGACGAAAAACATTGTTTAGGTTCCTCGCCCATTTTAAAAAAGGTCTTCTTTTTTTTTTTTTTTTGCTTTTTTTTAATGAAATGTTATGATAACAAGTCTGCTTTGCTGACAATTAATTGCACAATTCTGAACTCTAAAACGGTGGCATTGTTGGAGGAGATGCCAGAGAAGAAGGCACAGATGAAACCATAAATAAATATAAAAGTGAAGATGAGTTTGTTTGGTTCATTTGTTCAGACATGCAGGTGCAGCTGTAGAAGCAGGCTGGCCCAGATGGGAATGAAGAATAAAGTTTAGCGTCCCCATCAGGTAGATTAAACCGTAGCTACAAGAGATGCTGCTCCTGTGCTTTCCGTCTGTATGCAAGGGAGAAGGTCACATCAATATGTATGCAAAAATGCTGAAATTGAAGTTTTCCTCGCCCAGCAGCACATGCACTTGGTGAGGAATGAACCAAATGTAAGGCATCTTGTGATCTTGATGGTGTAGTTGGCGCTGTTATAACGTGCTCAGGCTAACCAACACAGTGGTTTTCTTTGTAATGTTGTATTTATGGATCATAAACCAACATTGCTCCAGATTAATTATAGTTATGCCCTACGCTGTGATTTTACCCCACACAGTATCTTGACTCAAACACATATGGTATTTATGCCCAGCCGTGCCGGCAACATCCAGCCTCTCGTGCTATGCGTCATTCCCTCAACTCCTCCGTGTAATTATTCAGTCTCTGCTCCTCTAATACATCAGTAATGCTGTTTATGGCCCAAGGTCAGAGGGGAGGGGCCGGGGAGCCAAGTCCCCCGGCCCCATATATTAATAGTCTCCAAGGCTCGAACTCTCTGAGACAGTGAAACATTTCAGCAAATCAAGAAAGGACCCTTTTTTTAGACTTCTTAGCCTCAGTGATTCAAGCAGTAAACACAACACCAAATGCCATTCATTTTGTGAAAAAAAAAGACAAGGCCAGTGTATGTAAGAGGCAACATATATATATATATATATATATATATATATATATATATATATATATATACTTTTTTCCTGATTCAAAATCCATAGGATTAAGTTTAACATTTGTATTTGCATTGGTGTAACTGAGAGATAAGAGAATTTGTAAAACTATTTATCACTTTTTTTAACATTTCCTTGTTGTGCTTAGAGCATTGATGCAATTCAACCATGAATGATTCTGCCTCATACGTCTTTTAAAATCTGCCTTGTTTCAGCTCAAATTCCAGATGAACTCTTTTTCTCTCACAGCTAAATAATCATCCATTGAGCCGCCTCATTTTCCCTGAAACACTTTTCAGAACACATGGGGAGATCGCTTGGCATCCACCTTGAACCTTTTGCTTTGGCATTCTTGTTCAGCCCACAGTTGAATCCACATACAAAATAAAACACCTTGTTACACCCAACTACAACGTCTCCCTCTGTGGTCCGTAGCCTAGCTGCAGTCTCAAGGGTTTTAACTTGAGTTGGCACAGTTCATGCTCCTCCGGGCTTTGATAGCTCTAGGGGGACCTTTAAGTTTCAAGAAGTTTTGTAGATCTGAGTTCATTATAAGATATCATATTGATCATTATTAATCAGAAGTTTTCATTTGGTCCTTTGCTTTCATGCTACAACCCAGAGTAACCAGGATATTGAATTAATATTGTGAAGGGCTCATTGCACGGGTGGAAAATGGTCTAAAAAATAGTAAATGGCAAGTGTCCTCAAAAATTAATAATAACTGTGTTGAGTCGCCATGAGACGCTTTTTGTTCTTGCGTCGCATCTTTGCAGTGACAACTGTGGCAGGTTACCACCCGTAATCCTTAAACTCAACACGTCCTAGCTCCCAACTTGTCAATATTGATCAGTTTGGTCAGTTTGGCTCTCAGCTTCAAACTATGACGCTCTAGCCTCAGTTTGGGACATGTCAGTGTCGGCGTGTCAGTTTCCAATCGTTAGATGCAAAGTGTCTTTTAGGTTCATGCAACAACAACACTTTATGAAGTTTCGGAAAAGAGCATGGTTGATGTTAACTTGACTGACCATTGACTCCCATGCCTAGCGAGTTACAAATGGTGATGACAGATGAGACAAAATAGAGCCTCATGCACACTGCTTCAATATGGAGAACAAGCTTGACATGCCTGCCAGGCCTAGTCAACTGTGAGGTATAAACATATACTTGCTAGAAAGACCCAGCCTGCTGCCAAAACTGATCCACATTCATGCAAATATCATTTTATGTAGAAATGGTGATAAAGCATAGCCACCAGGGTAAAATGTCTGTATTTTGCAGTATAACAGAGTTTCTGGTGTCAGTGATGACTCCTGCAAGTGAGCTTGCTGCATCTCCCTGGCCTGCAAGTCTTCAAGTATTTCGGTGCATTTCTTTTTACTTTAATCATTACTCTGAACACAGATTTTCATATATTTCTTTTCACCATAGCTTCTGCCTGGAGCTGGTGCTTTGTAATGCCCTTGTGGTAATTACTCTCACTCAACAAGGAGTAAGACAAAAGTTCTGCAAGTCAATGAAGTCTTTATTTTGTAATTATTATTATTATTATTATTGCCTCAAAGGGCTTTAACATTCACTACATTATTAAACAACACATTACACAAGATATGAAAGTGGCAGGCCACATATCATTACTGGGGAAGAAGAAAGTGTTCCAAAAAACCTTCAGAAGAAACTTCAAAGAAAATGAATAAACCTGCTTATTTACATATTTTGATAATGTCACCAAATGAGATATTAGCTTGTGTTCAACCATCAACTTATATTATTATATTTTGAGGCATTTCACAATGGAGGCTCTTTAAGGAAAAATAAAAACGTGTTCTATTTTCCTAATATCATTCCTGTTGTTATAACATGTGTTTCCTCAGGTTAGAAGACATAAGCCTCCATGAGACACATATTAAACCCAAATGTACACACAAATACATTTACGAAGCTCAAGATATCAAGTATTTTCTTGAGACTGTGTCAGAGTTAGCAAGAACTGCATGTTGCAATTTCAGGTCCATCACAGGAATTTGCATTATAAAGCAGGAAATAGTGTTGTTACTATATAGAGAAGTATTTTGTTTTAGCAGTTTCACTGTGGACCTAGCCATATGGCAAGTCACAATTTGTTTAAAAAAATGTAATTATAGTAGATGTAGTCTCAATAAACTGAAAAATGCTCACAACCTGATCCCAGAAGCTCACAGATTACTTTCCCATTCACAAAAAGTGTAGTAAAGACTCATCCTGTTCTTCAAACTCCACTCCCACTGAGTGTCGCTTAAACGTCCCCTGTCTGAGATTGCAGAGAAAGCTAATGCCATAATTATTTCTCTAATCAACCAGCACACTTATAATAGATATAGTAGGTCAACTGCCCGGCCAGAAGCATTGCAAAAGCTTCCCAAGGCAATACAACTGGGCAGAAGATAAATGAACAGAGTTAGAAGTAAGCAAAATGATCATGATACGCATTTTGTGTTTAGTGCTGATTAGCTATTATTAATCTAACACACTAAATGTTAAATACTGTGAGCATTATATGCCTACCAGCTGAGCACCAGCATGTTGCCATGGTGACATTATCATTTAGGTCAAAGCACTACAGAATACACAGTAAACGTGCCCGTGCTGTGGATAGTTGTGGGTTGACTGTGGGCAGGGGCAAAGCCTCACTAATCCCATTTGGGCCCCCTGTGGGTTGGCCCAGGAAGAGCCCAAAGCAGTTGTGCCCTTTGGGGAACCAAATGGGGTTTTCTGTGGGCAACCCAAGACCACCACTAACTTGTGGCCGCTGCGTCTGGGGCTGGCTGTTAACTTACCATTGATAAAGTTGGTCCTGTCCATGGTGCTGAACCAAGGCTGGATTGCAGAATGTTGCATTGTGAGCCTCTAACACAACTGCAAAGCAATTGTCTGTAAAGCCTATGTGTGTGTGTGTGTGTGTGTGTGTGTGTGTGTGTGTGTGTGTGTGTGTGTGTGTGTGTGTGTGTGTGTGTGTGTGTGTGTGTGTGTGTGTACGTGTGTGTGTGTGTGTGTGTGTGTTTGGGGCAAGGGTCATAGAAAAAAAACTTGCACCTGGGCCTATCACAATTATGTTACGCCGCTGCCCCTCAAGACTGCTCTGCCCCCTCTGTGCTGAGAGGCCATCTCTGCCCCAGGATCAGTATTTTCTTTACTCACAAAACCTCAATTCTCTCACAGGTTTCTCTCCAAGTCCCAATTTCATCTTGAGCCCCAGTCCTCACCTCCGGCCATATACCCAGACAACTCTGCAGGTATTCATCCCGACAGTTCTCACTGCTAACCCTCTATTTTTATTTTCCTCTTTCTTTAGCCACAACATATTTTCCTTTGGGTCAATCTTATAAGAGATGGTACACAAAGTGCTTTTTATTTGTTCCTGGGCTGTGGAAACTGAAGTGTTTTTTGTTCTGTATAGTTTTTATCTATAGCAAATTTCCTTCTTTTCTTTTCTTCAGAATCGGAAGATCCCACAGTTTTTTCCATTTGTATACACATCATATACAAGTAAATTGATTTAGGAGATGATACACGGTCTCTCCAGTAGCAGAGATAAGGACATTTGAATGTGATTCAGACTTCCCAAAGCCTGAAAGGAATTAACCACACCATCCCCCATCAGGCGTTAAAATCTTACCTCTGCATGATATATGGGTCAAACATTGGATGAGGCCACAGGAAGTCCCTGTGACACGGCCATGACGTCCCCAAGGGTATACAAATCACTGCTCACCTTGACTCTGGCCCGTCCATGTGACTGAAAGAAGGTGTAACAACATTGATGCTTTTAAAAAAACAACTAGATGATAGTCTTAACGTTGCTGGTCGAACAATAGACAGAACAGATAACTTCCGCCACTTTAATCTGCAGAAGGAAGATTCACGGAATTCTTCAGAGGAAGAGAAGGATAACGTCTAACTCAAGTATTCAAGTCAACGTTTGCCGATTAATAGTTATAGTTAGTAATCAAAAGTTATAGTTAGTGGAGACTGGAGCATGTTAACATTGTAAATAACTGACTGACTGTCCTTTTACCGCCTTCTCTCCTCGCATCGCCTCTTTGAAGAGATGTTAATTCATATATATACTGTTCATTTAATTCCAACTTTGCTTAATGGCACAAGAATATTTGGATGTCTGGCATACAATATTTAAAAAATCATCCATTTAAAGAAAAGGATATGCACAGAAACCATGCACACTGAGCCTAGTGTGTTTCTTCCCTACAAAAGAAAATTGCTATAGTTGTGGTACAGTTGGATGCAGAATTAAACGTGGAGCTCCCATTCAAAGTGTCAAGTCCGTGTCACTAGACCAGTGACTTCTACTGGTTGGCTAAAGCACCTGCAGACTGGAGGCTGGATCTAGGGTTACAGTATAACATGAACCCCCCCATTATGATGCTCATGAGTTGCAGGAGAGAGAAGCAGCTGGCATTGTCACGGAGATAGTAGCACATGATTGTCCACACGCTCTCCTTATAAACACTAGTTAGTGGTGACAAGGACTGCAGTGCTCAGTTTCTCAGTTGAGAAAGTGGAGAGAATGTCTGAAAAAAATGAATGATGAAGGAAATTTGCTTTCTTAGGAAATTAAATGCATCCCTTTAGTGGTGGTAATGTTCCTCCTCGAGAGCAGATGTGGATAACTTAACAGGTGATACTGAAGCTGCAGAATTGTCTGGAGGTGTCTAATAAGATATTATTTTTTTGTGTTTTTCTTTTATTTCCAGGTGTGGGGAATGACAGAACCCACATGGAAGGGGAAATTCAAAGATATTCAAAATATACAGTACATCTAAGATATACATATGACAAACAAGAGAAATAAACAACCTTGACATCTTTTTGTAGCACTAAAATATAATTAGTGTTACGTGTCAGTGTTGTGTTTTCCTCTCCCTCCATGTTTTCCTTTTCAGGTGCCCATCAGTGGCCACCTGTACAGGCCAATCCGGCTGCAACTGGGTTCCAGAAGGCCAGCTAGCCAATCAGCTGAGTGGGCCGTTATAAAAGGGAGAAGGCCTGAAGAGTCCAGGGGTGTCTTTTGTTTCGATGTACCCACTGACACCGCTAGAGGTGCAAGTTTGTGGTTGGAGGTTGAGGACAGTAGGTAAGTTTGGGGTACCCTGTACATTTGTGCACTCACGTAGGTACTTTGTGTCTAAAACATTAGACTTTTGGTTGGTGCTGCCTCTGTATTGTTTTGATGGACTTTTATTAGAAAAGCAGGTAAAGCCATTTTGTTTGTTTCTTAGAGGTAGTTAGCCAGGCCGAGTTTTGTTATCTTGATTTCTTTTGTTTGGCACAACCACAACTGTCCCAACCGCTCCCACTTAGTAGAACGTTTGGGTTGTTTGTTAAACCGAGTGATAATAAATGTTATTTTGAAACCGTTACTCCTCCTTTTGACTTCTTTTCACTTATTCTTTGACTGACATGTGTTCGTCATCCCCCCCCCCCCCTGTATCCCCTAGACCGAGAAGGGGACGTAACATTAGACCCAAGCCTCAGACATGGGGCTGTTACATTAACAACCATTTCACCTGGAGATGAATGGTACACAGTTTAGTGAAGATGTTAAACAGTAAGTTATACAAGGCTGTTTTCAAAGGGGATAATAATGCATGGCATGTGATATCTCTTGACTGTAACATGCGTGGGCTCTCAGTGAGTGAATCCTTGGAGGTGTCAGGTAGGTAGGTAGGTGACAGCTCTTGGCATAAAGCTTCCGAGATAACAGGTGGTCTCGGTCTTTACGGATGGGTCCCGTCTCCCAGAGGAAGGTTTTTTTTCGAACAGGTGGTTGCCTGGGTGGAAAAGGTTGGTGACAGTCCTTGTCGCCCCTTTTCTTTCTGCTGGTGGCATTAGACTCGTGAACTCGGCTGCTGACAGCTCGTGACCTGCTCAGCAGTGCAGACAACACTCAGCTTGGCGTCAGGGCCAGAGGTGGTCTGCTGATTGATAGATCTGGAGGGCATCTGAGCATCGCAACTAATTATGATTAATGCCTCGGTGTCTGCTAGATCACGAACTGCAGATGCGTGAAATTAACTTTAATTACTGGGTTTGTACAGTTCAGTTGTTTTTGTTTTGCTGCGATAAACCACTGACTGAGCTACTGTGTAGATGAGCTAAATATATCAACCATATCAGAATGGCTCAGGGTGTGCATATACATGTACTATGAAAATAGTATATAGATCCATGCTGTAATATCAAAGTCAAAGTCACCTTTATTGTCATTTCTTTTATTTGTGCAAACATACAAAAGATCTGAAATTATGTTTCTCTCGTCCAACATAAAGTGATAGTAGTGACAATAATAATAAAGTGCAAAACAGATAACAACAACATGTAGACAACATATAAGTTAAGATGCTCTAAAAACTGTTTTAATTAGTTATAACAACTGAATCCATGCATATGTTAAATGTACATGTTATAATTTTTCATCAAGGTCACCTTCGACTCAAATATTTGTTTTGCTTATTGTTACTTAACTTGGATTTTTTTTCCTTAACGGTGCAGAATAATACGAGCAGGAGGTCATGATATCATACACAAACTTCACTGTTTAGTAGGAGAAACCATAGTTAAACCTTTGAAATGAAAAATGTTTGCATATCCATAGATTCTGATTTTTTTGAGAATCTTTAAAGATACTATTGATGACATTGATAACAATGTTACAACAGCTACTTAAGTAAAGAGATGAACCGTGAACAACGGCTCATTACTTGACGAGTGTGTTGTACAACCTGCTTATTTCATGGTCGAGTACAGTGAGACACAGACAGACATTTCATGTCAATCTTTCTTGGTAGTATAATTTATTAATTTGTCAACATGTAGCTATAGGCCTACATTAGATTGAGGTAATGTCCTCAACATGCCCTTGAGAATCAGAGCACCACCTTCATACAAGATAAGAAATGACCCCTGAAGAAAACAGATAAGCTCTCACCGTGCACCGGCAGATTAATCAGCGCCTATCCCGGGAGGTTTTGATAAGCATGAAAACAGAAGAGTTTACAAACAGTTGTCTCAACACCCAGACAATGAACAATTAAGAGCTCACATATAAGCATAATCGGACCAACTTATCTCTTGAGTTTGCAACTATTTTTGATTTTTAAATGTGGAATTTGTCAATATGACCAACATTTTAGTTTAAAACATATTTAAAAATGAACTAACTGAGGGGGCCAGTCTGCCCTCAGTCCGACATGAGGGGATGAAAAAGAAGAGCTGCGCCACTCTCTTCCCGGGGAAGAAATCACCTGGGTTTTGGGGTCTGATCCCGGCAGACTGCCCCGACTGCCTGTGGGATCAACAAACGTTCAGTTGCTGCCGTTACGCGGTAAGACCCATCGCTGGGTTAGCGCCAACGGCCAGGAGTAGAGGTGAAATGCTGCCCCCTATTTGTTTGGAGCAAGTGACAATATCTTACACAAAGCACATTCAAATCTTTAAGCATTCATCTTACTCCCACTAAAGCGCAACAGAAAACCTGACTAAGACAGCAGCAGCAAGATAACGTGTGATTGATTACAATCTTAATCCTTAATGTATTCATCCCGACATTACCCCTTCTTATCCTGAGATGTTTTTTCTTACCTGTAGCCAAGAGTCACAGTCTAAGTCATGGAAAAGATACACATCCCATAACTGGAAGGCAATCAGTGTTTGAAGATTCACACATCTACAGGAGCAATTTGGGGTTAAGTGTCTCGCCCAAGGAAACATCGAAAGGGGCTAGCGGAGCCGGGCTCCTCTGATTGAAGGACAACCCTGCCGCAGTCATAGATGCTTATCAAGACAAATGACTTACAGTACAGTGTGAGAGGAATATGTTCATCATCATCATATCTAAGAGTAAAAATGCCTTTTTATGTGTGTGATGCCATCCCTTTGTAGAATCTGTAGGCAATGGAACAAGTAGGCGGGGCCAGTCAGAGTAACTCTCAGCATTAAGATCCCAGTTGTTCTATGTGTCCTTTTTCCCCCTCCTCTTTCAGCGTTTCAGCAAATATTTTAGACGCCATCTTTTGGTACATGATGCATCCATAACAATTAACGTTCATCTTAAATGTATTAGTTGATTTATATTTTGTACCAATTATCTGAATCTGTAAGCCTCCTAGTTGGCTAACTGAAATGGTCAAATAAATGTAACATTTTGAGTATGAGTTGAGTATAAGTATAAAGTAGCATACAATGGAAATACTTAACCCAAATTGAGTAAATATACTTCCAAATGTAAATTTCACCACTTTATTTCATCTATGCGCAAGAGAGAGCAGTGTCAGCCTGTATTGGAGAGTTAGAAAACATTCATAGTGTTCAGGGAGAAAGAGAAAACTACTCCATACACTCATTTAATCTAGATATACACACACACACACAGGAGTTTGGTTTCATCCCTCCTAGGGAGTAATTAGAGGGTGGTCTGCTCCATCTGGGAGCCTCCTCACCAAACCCCAATACACACACCAACTCAGCAGCAACAGGCAGTCCAGCCCTCGATGGTTGCAGAATGAGTCACCAAAATGGTTTATGGGGAACTCAGCTCCATGAGATCCAAACTGGAGATCTCAGGATATAAGTTCAGCTCATCCTCAGACAGCTCAATTTTTCCCAGTTCTGCTCTACATGTGGAGGTCCAAATATATGAAATCTAAGAAAACTCCCCTGGAGAAATGTTAGGTCATTAAAGCTCCTCTACGAGGACACATCCATCGTTATTTACATGCTCATTTCTGGTATTTAAAAACATACTTTCTTTTTGGGGGGTGTCGGTGGATCAAATGGGAGACAGAAACAGCTCATCCTCAGACAGTCAATACATCTCTCGGCTCACATATGAATACCCTTAAAGGTATTTTATACGGTTGAACTTTACTGCCACAGCATAGCCTACGTCTGCTCTGTAAATCACATGACCTATCAACAGATTCTCACATCCAGTCAAATACCGCACAAATGATGACGCTCTAGGTTCCCCTCTA
This sequence comes from Cyclopterus lumpus, assembly GCF_009769545.1. Lineage (NCBI taxonomy): Eukaryota > Metazoa > Chordata > Actinopteri > Perciformes > Cyclopteridae > Cyclopterus > Cyclopterus lumpus. Next base: position 10,264,949 of record NC_046969.1, on the reverse strand, counting down.
GCATTAGTCTCTGACTCATCAGTCCTCTTTACATGCATAGTTTCTTTTAAAAATGAAGGTCCGCCTTGACAGGAAGTTAGGTTTATTCAGCAAACCACCAATAGATTGAGGAAAAGAGCCGGGGTCACGATAACTCTACTGACTAAAGACTCAAGTCAGTACCGAGAGACAAACAAGTCACGTGACTAGCGACACTCGTGAGTCACCAGACTTCAACCAGAGTGTTACGTTAACGTCTCGCTACACAGAATAAACTGCATTGAATCATAAACTATTGAGAGACATATAAATGCTAACTATTTTAAAGCTGCGACTAATTAAAAGTAGCATACATGTATTGAGTTTTCATCATCCATATAAAGCTCATTTGTTCAAAGTGAAATCACATCATTTACATCACCTAACACACTCTTTTCAGATAAGTTCTCTGCACACGTTTACTGGTGTGGAAGAGACGTAAATTACATGTCTGCTCTTATCGACCTGTTTCTGGAGGGTCCTGTTTGTTTGTTTTGTCCTAATCTTGCATGGAGCAGTTGGGACTGAGGAGAAAGAAAATACAAGCTTTTCTCTTCCTCTCCTTCAGCATTTCCTCACTGCTCCTGTCAGCGCTACCAGATCTCGCCTGAAGCCGCTGCTTTTAAACACAAAGCCAGTGTCTCTCCTCTGAAAGGAGCCTTCTCAACCATATGAGTGTGAAAGGGTAAAAATAGGGTTTGTTGGAGAACATGGAGACAATAAGCATCCCTGCAAGCAAAGGAAACGTCTTTCCATGAAAAGTGATTACGAACAAAAATAGCTGAGAAATGGCCTTTAGTTTAAATCTGACAGGCGTGGACTGTCATGGTATAAGATACTAGCAATTAGTATCCCAGTATATTTAGAAGTACAATAACCAATCATTTGGTAATTAATAGGTCCATTACTTGAAACAAACTTGAACAATTGACTCACTAATGTGTTGCAGTTTTAACAGAAAAGAAAGCAAATAAATATGTAAAACAGAAAACATTTCCGTACTGTGTGTTTAACACTAAATTGAATGACTTGAGATTACTCTCCAATAAGTATGGGATCAAACATGTGATTTTTAAGTGGTCCAGTACAATTCACTTGACTAGCTTGGGAGAGCATGATCAGTGGCAGACATCTCCCATCAGAACCCTCAACAGGGCCATGACATTTGAGACATATAAAACAAAGTTATCCATATAAAATTGCAAAGACTTGCCTGGCAGCTACACATGTACCCTCTCACATTATCTGCACCTCTTTTACTCCACATAATTGGTGTTGGATTTTTCCACCACCAGCCTTTTGACTTCCTTGTAATTGCACTCACCATTTATTTCATTATATTTTTAGCCAGAAGACAGGAATGCACATGCAGGCTCGCTGAGCGATTCGGATGCCTTGAGGAGCTTTACAGCATGGAAGTTTGATTTTATCACAGGGAGTTTTAGAGGATTGTTGCTGGCTGGACAAAGATCACCATTCGACACATGCACCATAGCTCAGAGTAATACATCATGGAGATGTACCAGACGCTGTTTCCTGTAACTTTATGTCTGGTTCCTTTAAAGACTCTCCAGCATACCACAGGGACAAAATAACAGTGTTTGAGTCGTTCTGTAAAACCAATGTTGAATTTGAATTCATAAGATTGTTGCTGCGAACCCATCGAATAAAACTTTGCTTCCGATGAATGTTAATGAGAAACTGGACGTAATATGAACGTTCTTTAAGACTGTTCGTCTGCCTTTTTGTTGATTTTATTGGTGCAAAGGTGTACACGTCTTGCAAGCTGGCTAAAGAGTCACCGATATTGTACTTGCATCACATTACAACAGTAGTGATGTCTCGTGTGGATTAAGTAATCAGTTAGTGGGATCCTGTTAAGAGACAGAAGAGGGGTTGGGAGCATTGTTCTGACGATCCTACTCAGTCGATGTCTGGCCTCAGCCCTTCCACAAAGAGAAGCTAGGAGAGATACTCGGAGGTTTCCACTAAGGGGCCATTGTGGTATGATGACAGCTACTCAAATTAGGATTTCAGCCATGTATGAAGCAGGACTGACAATCCATCTGGAAACAGTCGCATCTGGTGGCGGGATGTTTCTTTGTAGCATTGAGGACTGGCTTTTGTGTCTGGCGGGGATAAGCACACGGTAGCATCTTGCATCAGGACCTGTCTGTATCCATGGACCTTATTTTACTTTCGTAACTTCAAGTGGTGTCTAGCAGGATCTATTTAACCTTAAAGGCTGGCTTGTTTGTTTCTGGCAGAGCCACCGAAGTAGCATCATGCACCAGGTCTCCGGTGGCTGGATTCCCACTTTCTTGCCAGACTGTTTGAGTCTAGCACAGCTGGTGAAAGCCCAGATCGACTTAATACAAAACAATATAATTATTATATTAAATATGTAAATATGTAAATATATTGAATGTTTTTTTATCTGTATTTATTCATTAACTGAGGTTGAGATGTTGAAAACTATTATTCCTTTTAGTTCTTAAAAGGTTTTTTACTGTCACAGCACTTGAAATATATAAAAACAAGGTGGGTGGCCAGTTATGAACAAAGACAACTCTTATTAATGGACATTAAAACAGTAATCCCCAAAGCATCATAAATTGCCTTATGTCAAAATAGTAGATTAAGGTCAAAGTTCTTAACATTTCAGGAGGACAAATTGTAGAGGGTGCCTATTTGTAGATTTCTCTCTTTTTTATCTTCTTTTCTTTCTTTCTTTAACTGTTGAATGACAGTAGTTTTGAGGATCTGCTATAACTGCAGCACCTAAAACGACTGGCCTATTCAGGTGTGGGACAGGTGTAACACTTCCTATTAGAGTGCTCAGGATTCGGGGCATGAATTATAAGACTCAAATTAATTCCACCAGAAAATGGCTGTTCAGCAGCAACCTGCCCTCATCTCTCCTCCATGTGGAGGCTCATCTCTCTCATGGTCTACTTATCCAAGGGCTTGAGTAGTGTCTTTGTGGCCTTTGTCTCTTTGTCTCTTTCTTATATTTCTGACAGAAGACCAAACAGGTTGCAAGGTAAAAATGCTGTTCTGATAGAATAAGTGCTGATCCTTTAGATGTGAAAGGTCAGCAGTGTGGAGAAGCAGTGGAGGGTCGCTTAGAGGATTTCAAAGCTGTCTGACTGTCAAAGTGATTTCCTTTGACATGGGATCTTATTCTTTTGGGAGACAAAGACAGACTTATGGGCAGAACTGCAGACTCACAGAGCACAAGACAGGCAGGAAGCCACCAAGACAGTATATGCAGGATGACGAAAAAACAGACCAATAAAATAGAGACATACATGTGAAAACATAGACAGACAGCAGCAAGAGAGAAACTGAAACGCAAGCAGACCATCAAATTGTCTTATTCATCAAAAAAACAGTGAAACTCTACATTCTTTTGGATGATGTTGACAATATTTCCCTCTGTCTGTGCCTTTGCGCAGAAGGTAACCGATTATGATGAATACACCATCAGTTTGAGTACAAACGCTGCTGTCTTATCTTTCTTAAATATTAGCAGGAGGAAAACCAAGTAATTCCTTATCCTCGATCACTGACTTCAGAGAAGTAAAATACATCCAAACAAGAACAACTGGTTGTATGTACAGAAAGACAAAGTTAATAACTACTCATTAAATAGCAAATTCATAGTCCAGTTAATCTGCTCCAGCAAAAATAGACCACGATGTCCATGAAAGCCTTAATCGAGACCCTTTCTTCAACAGCTGGAGTGGCAGTGGATCATCTTCAGCAGGTGCGAGGGAGCCGGACACACAAAGACAGTGATATCTACACTGGAGACAAAAATTCACACTCTATGTCCTTCCAACACTTAATAATCGGGAAGAATAAACACCGCAAAAAATACGCCTGAGGCGTGTGGGAAGGGGGGCGAATGGGTCCAACAAGAACCGGTCTTTCACCCAGGAGACAATTGTTCGAGCCCGGTGGGAAATGAGAAGTCAATATTGACTTTTCCAACTTCTTTGGTTGACTAAACCTAACCTAAGTAGTTTCCTGTGAAGAGTGAATTTTATTTTTTTTAAAGAACGTATGAATATTACGAGTGGAAATTGCTGTCGCTGGAAACGCATGACAAATGTGGTGTTTTTAGAGCTGTCATATGGTTAGTTTCTGATGCAGAGCGCACTAAAGGTGTTTCATTTACTACACAGTCATAGCAAAAGATCCCACTGTTGGTATGTCTGCTCCTTGCAGAGGCCCACGTCTACTGTCAGGATGGGAAGGATCACATTTCGGTGCCCTAAGGTTTGCTCCCCTCCTCCCCCCAGAGCTCCAGCTCGTTGTGCCTCCCACTGATCAGAGTATAATATCTGCTAAACCCACTGCCTGTGTGGGAGATATAAACTCACTTTATTCTTACCTCTACTCGGTGCAATGAAAGCTGGAATCTAGCCACGAGTCCATTGTTATTCTGGAAATTAAACCCATTGAAAGTAAGGCTCTGTAATAGCGCAGCAATACTGTAGCTGTGTGATCTACGGGGTACCTGGCATGGAGGGGAAGCTGAAGAAAGAAAGAGAAAAATAATGTTTGCAGAACCTTGGAAAGAAAATCACTTCTGTCTGATGCATCGTTTGGCCATTCCTCACACTGTAATTACACAGACCTCTGGATTCCAAGTCTACCTGGAATCTGACCGCAGCTTGCAGGAATATGAATAATAGAAGTCCTAAAGGAGACTCAATTAAGTTTATATATTGAGGGGAAATGAATGATTCACATCTTAATATCTTCAGTGCTAAAGAGGCTTTTGGAGATCCCTGACAGATATTGTGTTTTATTAGCAATAACTTATTTCCACCCATTCAGCTGCAGCAGCTCAGCCCTCAGCCAATCAGGATTAACTGGCTGAGACAAAGTCACAGAGGCTTGTTATTGTAATCCCACCTCATCCATTTATGTTTCATTAGACAGCTCCATAATATACTGTGCAGGCCAACGATCGATGGGGGGATCTGAAGAGCATCAATAATAAAGAAGCAGACATGTATGCATATTAATGTGTGTGTGTGTGTGTGTGTGTGTGTGTGTGTGTGGTCTGTAGGCACCCCAGGAGAACCTGATTCCTGCCATCAGCTTTGCATGATGAGTGAATCCTCCACAGTGATTTGTGTGGCGCTCCCCATCACATCTCACACTCTTAAGTGGGAAATGCCAATAGCCAGATGTGTTGAATGTGTTGCCATGCAGGTAAGTCCACCAGGTGGGTTCATTACATTAAAGAGACAAGCACAGAACAGACAGGCCTTTAGTTGATCTTAATTTTGGCTTAAATTCATACATCGCAGTGCTTCCTCCTCATGTCAACCGGGCTGCTTTTAGATGTGCAGTGCAGCGTTGGTATTGGATAGGGCTTTTTGGTGTTGTTGTTGTTGTTGTTGTTACACCTTTATGTTCACTCTCTGCTGCAAAACACCTACTGCCTAAGTCTGAGTGTGCCAGGTAAGGTAAAAGGTACATATTTAAGCCTAAACAAGTTAAAATAAAATTTGTCTCAATCCAAATTGAACCGTTGCGTATGTTTACAAGCTAAAAAAAAACAGATTATGCAGGAAATTGAAGGCACTATTCTATGCACCTGTTGTAGTTGTGTGTGTCTGCATTTTACCAATAGTCAAAATGTAATTAGTGAAAACCGACTTATTTAGACATATAGAGGTGTTTTGGAGGTTTTTCCATTTTGTTCGGACTTTGAATTAAAATAATTAAATACGATGGAGCATCACTACTTTCATCTTCCCACACCTTTTATGTCTGAAGAGAAAACTATAAATCCGGTTTGTCTAATCTTACAGACCGAATATGGGAACTCGGTCTCTTACAAGATACAGTATGACATCAAATTGTAGCAGAAAGTTGACAGTAGACACATCACTTACTTTCATTAATTAAAGCCCATTTCAATGGATTTATAGTATAAGAATAATAAAAGGTAAGTTATTATGAATAATTATCCTACAGATCACTCAGAATACTGAACACGTGTATGTTTTGTAATTTATTATATTAAGTGAGTATTCAGAATGTTGACATTTGCTTTGCATTAAAAGTCAAATCACTGGCACAATTGAGAGTTTATTCAACCACAAACTGAAATCTCTATTAAGATACTGTAGTTTGGAGTCACTGCAGCCCCAAAGTGCTGAGCTACCTCTCTCTGATGATGATGATGATGATAATGTTGATAATGATGATGATGGGAGACATTTAAACAGCTTAAAACAACAACGATGAGCACATCATACTAATTAACGTCTAAAGATAGCAAAATGCTCAGTGCTGTTCCATGATCTAAATAACATATATATATATATATATATATATATATATATATATATATATATATATATATACACATATATATATATTGGCACTCTGAGATGCTTGAATGAACAGTGCCTTACAAATAGAATGCATTATTATTATTATTATTATTATTATTATACTCTATAGAGTCAGATAAATGGATTAAGAGTCTGACTTGTTCATGTACTCTGCCTCCAACTGTGATTTTGATTACCCTAAATGCATTGATTATTGCTGTGCTGCAACTTTTATAGGTGACTGCACAGGGCATTTAACTCTACATCCAAACATGAATGTTGTAAACATGGTAAAATATGCTATACCTTTATGTAAAAACTACAGGATAGTACCGGATCAGTTTGTTTTAGCCATCGTTTGTTTGTGCACTTGGACTCACTTTCTAGATGTGAATCAAATGACCTACAACTGAATACAATGTAAAAGGATCAGACTCTGAGGTATTCTGGGTTTTAAAAAGTAAACTCTGCTCACTGTTTACTGAATGTAGCGAGATCTATAAAATGTTCACCACCACATCCGTACGTTTTCAACTTTCTGGGCTGCTGTTCTGTGGAAGAAAGAGTGCCTTAATGTAACCACTGCAAGCAAACTGTGTGCTTAATATAATCAAGATGGATCCAGTGGAGAAACATTAAGCGTTCTAATTGTTATGCTTTAAGTTTCCCTCATTTTCTATCACTTTCTTGCATATAAAGAATGTGTTGAAGTAGCTGAATCACATAATTTTAGTGTGTGTTAGAGCATGTGCTGCATTAAGGGAAACAAAACAGGAAACAATTTGCACAAGAATAAAAATACCATCAGAGAAAACCAGTTTTTAAAGTCACTCAAACCACCACAGTCTCTGCTATAGTCAAGTTAAAGCTAGGTGGAGCTATGACCAATAAAGATGATAACTGAGTAAGTGGTCCCACCGTAACAGGTGCAATGAAATTGGAATATAGAAGATCCAGATATCAATGACATGGTTTACATTTCTGCCCTCGATGGACTGGCGGCCTGTCCAGGGTGTCCCCTGCCTTCGCCCTATGTCAGCTGGGATAGGCTCCAGCGCCCCCGCGACCCTAATGAGGATAAGCGGTATTGAAAATGGATGGATGGATGGATGGTTTACATTTCCTTTTATTGAACATATACAGCATTTTAAAGTTTTGTCATGTACTATGAAATATATGAAGTGTGAATAATGTGGGTTTATTTTTACTTTGTACACACCACCGTTCTGAGAAGAGGTCTAATCAGAAAACATAAGTGAAAAGACATTAGTTGGTGGGGTATGGGTGTAATAATATATGAGAGCATATCGCGACTAATCTTCCAATCATCATACGAGTGTAGCATTAATATAAACAATTCATATTTATTTAAAAGACTGTGGGCATATTCAATGTTTTAGACACACTAGCATCACACCACTGGTATGAAACAGAGGCTACTATCTTGGCAATGGTTTGTTTATGGTAATTATGCCTGGATATCACAATCAATTTGACAGGGAAAATGATAAACTACCTCTAATTAAAGAACATGATCTGTTTAAAAAACAATCACCACTTATGATGGGTTTTTTTAACTGAGAGAGTGTTCAGCCTCGGGAATTGAGCATCCACGTTGAGGCTAACAAGGAGTGAATAGTAAACTCCTGCTCCACCTTAGTGTCTGGTCTCTAAATGTTTGATCACTTCATTTCAATTCTTTCTGCATCGGGGGCAAAGGTGCCAATTTTCTCTGATATTCTGGTATGGTGAGTGACAGCGAATGGGTGTCTCACTGAGTTAATGAGAGCGAACCAGAAAGGCCATTTTGATGATTGACAATAAAATCACTGACATGTTTCGACATTTAACTCAAACATTGACAGCTGAAAGGCTGTGGCATTAACGTTAGAACTTGATAAACATGTAACCACAACTTCTTCACATGAGCTATGCTTTGTGTGCAACCCATTTTCACTTCTAACTTGTCAAATACCAACAGTTGGTCAGTGTCGGAAACCAACACAACTAACTAACTTTCAATTCACTCCAATGTAAACCCACCCACGTCATTATTAGTGGTCGAAGCAACTGACGTAGTAGAAAGAGCAAGATAGTCAACGAACACAGGACTTTCATCTAGGAGACCCATGTTTGTGTCCTGTATGAAACGTTTGTCACGTCAGTCATAGTCACACAAGCAGTTAGTTACGTGAGTCGAAAGTGTCATTAGTACCGTGACTCATTAGTCAAGTTAACATCAACCTCGCTCTTTTTTCCTAAAGCCAAGTTCCCGCTACGTTACTTTTTCAAAGCTACCAGATCACTGTACCGTTCACATTGCACAACTTGTCGTCTTTTAATCAGGAGTCTTGAAGTTAGACTACATGGCTGACCGTCGACAGGGGGTCAAACCTTCAAGAAGATGTTTTCTCACAAAAACACAAGCAAGAAGTGACACTGGCAACAAATCATGCTTGATTTGAGTTGGCATGCATGTTCACATGTATCTGTTTCTACACATATTAGTATTTCCCTCATCAGTCACTGTGTGTATTCATGCAAACAACAACCTATGGGGAACCACAACTGCAACTGCAAATGCAACACATACATAAAATTGCTAAGGCGACACCTTAACCTGTGCCTCGCACTCTCATTGGCTGTAGCTCCGTGTCGGACTCAACGACATTTCCAGATATTTAGCATGCTTGATATCTGGTTTGTGTCTGGGACGCAGGTGTCAAGTAGGAAAATGGTATCAATCCGATGAACTATACATACAAAGAATCATTTGTACCTCTGACATGTGTTGAGACATCTTCCTCTAGCAATGATAGCTCTATTCAACAAAGTCATAAAACAGTAAACAATAAGCTGAGCAATAAGTTAGCTTGAATGTAAGTCAAGAAATGCATTAGTAAACAAATTGTACAATGCATTTGCTTTGGTCTTGTGTTTTAGATTAAAACTAAATCAAAATTCATTTCGGTAGGTCACATTTTTGCTTTCCCAGACAAAAAAAAAGAGGAAAAGCAAATACAAAGGTTTGTAGATCAAATGAACTTCTCGATTATTCACTACAATCCTCTATTATAGATTTTGAGTCAAGGACAACTTCAGAAAAAGGATGATAGCTTTTTAATCAAAGAAGAGCCTTGAGGGATGAACCAAGGACAACGGTTGTCATTTCCAAAGGTGAAGTGTTTTCTTTCAGAATTGCTTTTTCAGGTTGTTTTAGGGAAATACAATAATATGTCATATGTAATGTTTACAGGGTAAAACACTGTAGTTAAAAATAGAAAACGATGGTTTCACCATAATTTTAAATGGTTTGTGTCTTCATTAGAGTTTTGTTAGGCCTATTTAATCCTAAATGAAAGTCGGTCAATTCAATCACATTTCCATTATCGACTGAAGAGTTAGTTGGTGTTTTTTCTGAAAGACTCTAACATTCTCCAAAGTTTCTTATTTGGGATTTGTTCTGAGGTGACAACAGAATCAACGCAAACTCAAGAGCACACTTGCGCACATTTGATTACAATTACAAACTCAACTTCTTCCTTGAAGATGGGATTCAAGCCATTTCTGTCAATGAGGAGTCAATTTATTTGAAATGTATAACAATATGTGTTGAGGTTAGGAACAGAAAAAGACAAAATATATATATACAGACAGGGGATTGGACAGGATCTGTAAGATTTGTGTTCAAAGCTCCGGGTCCCGTGGCCGCAGGAAATTCAGGATTCAATGAGTTAAAGTTTAACAATATTTAATGGCAATGATAATACTCATGTAGCGTTCACGATCGTGGGGCCAGAAAGGAGGATCTCTCCACAGACGGACTGCAGCTCCCAGGGAGCCACAGACCGGGGCTGTCTCGAGTCTCCAGACCAGTAGAACCATGTCTCCCCAGAACAAATGCTCGGTCGTTAGTATGGTCATGCAAATGAATTCACACCTAAAGGTTAGTTCCATTGGTCAGTTCAAAGGATGCCGCAGTTCTGTTCGCTAAGCCAATTGATAAGCTGGCGAGGTCAAAGCTCACACTTCCGGTCAAGGACAGGAAGTTCCCCATCAGAATAAAACCTACTATCCTGCCTTCAGAATAAAAGCAACACATTAGGTTTCAATCGGCATCCATTTTAACTATTGTCTAAACAATAAAACATTCATTCATTCTCATGCATCATACAGTTAATCATTACATTTGTCATTAAAACAGAATAATAAAACAGTGATCCTCTCTTATGTTTCATAATACATTCCTCCAGAATATTCCTCATAATATCCCAAATTAATTATCATATCTTTCTTTATGTATTAATTTAAAACATAAACTTCTCATATCTACATGTGCAAATATATATATAAAATCCACTACAACCCAACAGATCCCAGCCAGAATCTAGATGCCTTTTGTGGTGGACTAAAGTCAACATGTGGTTAAAGGAAACTTTCAGGTGCATCTACCTCATGGTGGTGATGGGGAGGTACAATAGTGACAGAATCTAAATGATATTCAAAGAGTGAGTTATGAATCTCTCTATCCGACAGGCCGCTCTGCCAGCCACACAGGCTGTACCTCCAGTCTGACCAAATCAGCTCTAATATTTCCTCTATTCATTGTTCTTTCAATCCGTTTTAATCACTGGATTTAAAGAGTGAAATCCTGTGCACTAAATAGTTTTCATACAGTTTGATCAAGCAGAGGACATAAATGATTTATGACTCTGTGACTTTAAGCTCCTCACAACAATGAGTTCATAATTACTTTAAAGGTGGGCTGAAAGGTTATCTGAAACAAAGTGACCATTCCTGGAGAAACTGGCCAAAGCTGTGAGTTGAGTGAATATAAGGTGTTGTTTATGCCAGTGCGTTTCAAATGGGCTGAACAACATACAGTAGCCTTTTAGAGGAAAGATGAACGACAGACGGGACATCTGACAGCAGTATTGATGTACATGTCCTCCGGGAAGTTTTAATCTGCTGTTGCTAAATGTTGAGTCTTAAGAATCAAAGTCCCCAGATTCACCAGTACATCGTTTCAGAGTTTGACAGCAACAAACAAACCCAAGGTCACTCAATCACACAGGTGTTATTCTCAGTTTTTACCAGGAGAGTTGACTACTGACAATAGAAACTTCAGAGCGTATAGATGTCCTTGGCTAAATTTCACTTAAACGGTCTTATTATAGACAAGATGACCAGCTGGCACTAAAAAAATTAAGAAAGAGAAAAAACAATTTGAAGTTCCAGCTAGACTTCAAATTCCCCAGACTGTCACTTGTTCTTTCCTTTTTGTTCTGTGTTCTGGAGAACAAGACTAAATCCTAACAGAGAGACCGCTTCAATCAATATTTGAAGCACTATTGAAATGTCGTCTCTTGGTAATGATCGGGCAGCAACCACAGTACAAATAAAACTCATCTCTCCACTTCACGTGCAAATGTTTGTTTCGACAAGTTTTGCTCTTAATCTAAAATGAAATATTTTAAATACACTGGTTTTAATACATCTGCACCAATCTGATTCACAGTCATGGTGTCGGGCCAACAGAGAGAGAAATTACTCTCATATGACTTGTAATCAATGTTCTGTTTTCTAAGCACTCAGTGTGAACAAAGAGACACACCACATGCATTACACATTTACTGTACATGGAGGATAAAAACAATGTCTTACAACATGTAAAACGTATGTGGACATTTGAGCAAGGTATGTCCCAAACATTACATTACATGTCATTTAGCTGACGCTTTTATCCAAAGCGACTTACAATAAGTGCATTAAACCTTGAGTCCAAACTCAACAAGAATCAAGCAAGTACAATTTCTTCAATAAAGTTAAACTACAAAGTGCTATCAGTAAGAGACATTTAAGTGCTACTAAAGTGCTACTACGGCTCTACCTTCCCTATTCAAGGTATAGTCGAAAAAGATGTGTTTTAAGTTTGCAACGGAAGATGTAGAGACTTTCTGCTGTCCTGATGTCAATGGGGAGCTCGTTCCACCAATGAGGAGCTAGCACAGCAAACAGTCGTGATTTTGTTGAGTGTTTAGCTCGAAGTGAAGGAGCTACAAGCCGATTGGCAGAAGCCGAGCGAAGTGAACGAGCTGGGGTGTACGGTTTGACCATGTCCTGGATGTAGACCGGACCCGATCTGTTCGCAGCACGGTACGCAAGTACCAATGTTTTGAAGCGGATGCGGGCGGCCACCGGTAACCAGTGAAGGTCGCGGAGTAGTGTGGGTAAATTTCGGGAGGTTGAAGACCAGTCGAGCAGCTGCATTCTGGATGAGCTGTAGAGGTCGAATGGCATTAGCAGGTAGACCTGCCAGGAGGGAGTTGCAATAGTCTAGCCGTGAGATGACCAGAGCCTGGACCAGAACCTGTGCCGCCTTCTGAGTGAGAAGAGGTCGTATTCTCCTGATGATGTACAGCATGTACCTACAGGAGCGTGTTATTGCGGTAATGTTGGCAGTCAGGGAGAGTTGACTGTCGAGTGTCACACCGAGGTTCCTGGCAGTCGGAGTCAGAGCCAGCACTGAGTTGTTGAAGTTAATAGTCAGGTCGTAGGTGTGAGAGTCTTTTCCTGGAAGGAGGAGAAGTTCAGTCTTGTCCGGGTTAATTTTCAGGTGGTGTGCCGACATCCACTGAGAGATGTCAGTCAGACAGGCAGAGATTCGTGCTGCTACCTGTGTTTCAGATTGGGGAAACGAGAGGATCAGTTGGGTGTCGTCAGCATAGCTGTGGTAGGTGAAGCCATGCGAGCGAATGACAGAGCCGAGAGAGTTGGTGTACAGAGAGAAGAGAAGAGGACCAAGGACTGAACCCTGAGGGACCCCAGTAGTCAGAGGACAAGGCTCAGACACAGATCCTCTCCAGGTTACCCGGTAAGTGAGGTAGGATGAGAAGAGTGAGAGTGCGGTGCCTGAGATACCCAGGTCCTGGAGGGAGGACATGAGGATCTGGTGGTTCACTGTGTCAAAGGCAGCGGAAAGGTCTAGAAGGATAAGGACAGAGGAGAGAGAGGCTGCTCTAGCAGTGTGAAGCTGCTCAGAGACAGCAAGGAGGGCAGTCTCTGTTGAGTGGCCTGCCTTGAATCCAGACTGGTGGGGGTCTAGAAGGTTGTTGCTGTGCAGATAGGATTTAGACTTAGAGATAGCTCGCTCTAGAGTTTTGAAAAGGAAGGGGAGGAGAGAGACATTACATCGATAGGTGAAAATATTAACTGAAGAACTCATTTAAACCAGGAAATACATGTTGAAAGAAAGATAACGCCTATTATATTACATTTTAGCAACAATTAATGTTTTATTGAAGCTTAGCGGAAGTTCAGTCGGAGATTCTCAGTCATTCACAAATCTCTTACTCTCTGGTCTCTACTCTATCTGCTAAATGTGGACTCTAGTTAAACAAACGTTAAATAAAAGACTGTTCTCCTGAGTTGTCATTCAAGTGTGAACGGACCCTCCTCCACCCCATTCACCTACAGTCTTCATCCCATCAGAAGCCGTGCTCCACATTGAAAATTAAATTGAGCAATTTAAAGTTGGTTTTGGTGAGGTAAAGATTTTAGTCCTGGATGAATACTTAAAAAATGAAACTTTTTTTAAAATATTGGACTAAAATCATCTGTTTCCAATGTCTATTGTCCCACAAGCTATTTTAAACACAACCATTATAACGAAGGATGCTAACTCCATTCCCAGGTGTTCTGTGCTTTTTTTTTTACTCTCAACAAATACCGACAACAACAGCGCAGCACTCTTCTTGCTGCTGCTGCTGCTGCTTTGGTGTATGATTTTACTCGTGGACTTATACCTGGCTTTACTCTGAGAGGATACTATTTATTTTGCTGACAGGTGGCTGTTGTAATGTGGTGTGTTTCACAGGGTTTATATATTCAGCTTGAGAGCCACGGAGATCACACACACTGTCCCCTGACACCCGACCTGATCTTTTTCCATAGAAACAAGTGCAGAACTATATTTTCTTCCAGCCTGGCCGGGGGGAAACAGAATCTTTTATTCTTCTGTGGCGTAAGATGGCGAGAAGGTTTTTGGGTGGGTGTTGTTTGAAGGAGGAAGGCTATTCACTTGGTCTATGACCCTAAAACCTTTGGGGGGCGTTTTGTTTGTAGATTATTACTGCACCTACTGCGTATACTATAATATGTTGGGGATTTATTTTCGAGATCTTCTGATTTCAATGTTGTTTCTGTTTTTGGTAGTATTTTAACTTGAAAAGAGTCTTAACAAAGGTTTACAATGTTATATATTTTTCTATAACATCCCATATTTATCACTATACCAGCGAAAAGTAAGTTAATTATAATAATTATATTAATAGTTACATTCTTAAATTATTTATATCTTTAACACTGAAACTGTGTTATTGTCCAATTGGATTAGCTTCCCTTTCTGTATCCAATGGGAAAATCTCCCACAGTGCACCATATTTAAGAGGGTTTAGCTTTATTGCTGGCTTTGCAAGGCGCTTGCAACCAGCCTCTACCCCAGCTATTCCTATCATGCTATGTCTGACTTAATCAATGTCACTTCTGTTGTCATTGATGCCGGCTCTGTTCAGTACCCATGGGGGGTCTTTGCTGCTGCTCGTCCTCCCTCAAATGCACTTGGACCGAGCGGGCAGGGTGCTCCCAGAACAGAGCCATACCGCCAGATATATATTACTGCAAATGGCAATTAAGTTTTCTTTGACTAAAGTGATCCTTACTGATTGGTGCATGATATACCTGACATCACATTTTCCCACTGACCTCTGCCCACTTCAAACCAGTGAGAAAAACAAGGACACAAATAAAAAAGAACTCTCGACTAACACAAAATCCAAACTACTGAAATCATCCAATTTGAATTGTACATCTTACACATGGGTGACTACGTCTAGATTTCAGAACAACTGGATGATCCCTGTAGTGTGAGAACTCACAGGGAGCACAGCTTTTAGAAAACTTCTGCTTTGTTTAGTTCTTAGATCTGCGACTTATGTCTTATACTCAGCGTGCTGGCCAGGTCACACTGGGCCGATTTGAGTAAGTGTGAGAGATAGAGAGAGCATGTGGGAAAGCATGTGGTAAGAAATCCCTTCACATCGCACAAGCCATTATAGCTCTTACATTTGTAATTCACGCTGGTCTCCATGCTCCTTTTAACGCCTCTGCAGTTATCAAATCATTAATTAAGCTTATGTTGAATCTGCCCAGAGAGCCTGGTGTGGGAGAGAGATATGACGGCAGGCACCACGAGCCGTCTGCTTCCAACACACGGATGTCACAGGCTATCAGTCCTCATAGGCTCTCTGTCCAGGCAGAGTCGGAACAAGCATTTGTTTCAGTAGCACACTAACAGGGCATTTTCAGGTCCTTATACTGGCAGGCTGCATCAGAAAGCATCCCACTAAATAAGACCTTATAGAGACATCTCAATGAAATGTAATTACACACATGCACTTGCACATATGTAGCACGCACATAATGAGCCCTCATGGGAACATTGCATACCTTTAATCCTCAATAAATGAAAACAGGTTATCATAGTTTAGGGTGCTGTTTGTTCTGATTTCACCTGAACTAAAGGTAGCAACTCATATTGAAAGCATTGTTTTGAGCGTAGAGTGCCCACATCCAGCTTTCCCATTGAGAGCTTGTCTGTCTCACTTAGTGGCTTCTTGACGCTGCACTTCTCTATTACGCTCTAATATCCGCGGAACAACAAACTCAAGAGGGTCATGTGTGAAGTTTGAAGCCGTAACTGTATTTTGGCAATCAAATGGATCACTGATGAAATTATCAGATGGATGTATTTTGAATATATTCGGTGGCCCTGAGAGCTCAGTGCACTGCTGCCTGCAAGAAAAATATATCCAAATAAACCAAACAAAAGTAAATTAAGAAATAATCTTGTTGGCAACACAAAATAGCAAATTATAGAAATACGGTAAATGCAGAAAAACAACAGCAACGAGAATACAGAAATGTGTTTGGATAACTGTAATACAGGTCAATTTGGGATTTTTGGATAGAAAGTCCATGTGTTAAAGGTACAACCCAGAACTGACTAAACTGTATGAAGTTGTATTGCTGTAGTAAAACGAGAGTTACACATGTAACTACGGTTCTATGAATTCTGGAAGACACTCACGTCATCACACATTCTGTTCCTTCAGAATCTTCTCACTGCAAGTGACAGACAGCTGTGGTGGTCGTCCAGAATTAATAGAACCTAGGAATCTATTTCATTCTCCCTGACCACCAGATGGTGGTGCTTTAGCATTGGATGACTTAAACCAGCAAGGTCACGAGGAATGCTTACCACTAAGGAAAGGGAAGCTGTTGACAGGACTGCCGCTGCCATGGCACGAAAAGCAGCCACATTGACACGGTAATAACGAGCCTAGGTAAATGAAGACTCCCATGTTGCAGTTGCAGAGATCACTTGACTCCATTAAAGGCTGCCAAGGATGTGGACATACTACCGTTGGCAGGCAGTATATCTGCTGCAATATGCTATGCCTCTGGGAGATGAATGGCCTTGAGGCTCAGTAAGTGGGGAAATGCCCATGTAAGGAGCTGTTGTGACCCTTGCAGACCCTTGCAGACCCTGCATATCAATCATCAGGTCTGCCAGGACCGGATGACTACCTGATGATTGATATGATTCACTGCCGAGGTGCTGTCTGTCAAGAACAGGCCGGCCCTTCAGTGCTGGGAGAAAATGCTGCAGAGCCAGATACATTGCTCTGAGCTCAAGCACATTTATTATTTCTACCCTCCAATCGGGCCTTGATGGTCCTATGCTACCAGACTGCACCCCAGCCCAATAGAGAGGCGCCTGCCTCCGCCACCTCTCGCCGGGAAGAGATTAATCCTAAAGAAATCCCCTCGGTAAGATTTAGTGGTCTCCACCATGGCCTCAATGTCTGACAACAAAGCTGGAACCCGTTGAACCAGATTTGAAGGGGACGGAAGGAAAGAAGACCCACAGGAATGATCATGGAAGCGGCTGTCAGCAAGTTGTTGAATAGCCTCCACTCCCTTCTGGGAAAGGAAAACCTTCATTGACTGTTAGTCAAGTGTCCTGCTCAGGTAACCTCTGACTGGGTGTAAGATTGCTCTTTGAGTAGTCACTGTAAGGCCCAGTTGGATCACATGACCAAGGAGCATAATGCATCTTTGACTACCTGCAGTTTGAGAAATGATTAGCCCATTGTCCAGGTATGGTAATATTTTCAAACCTCTGGCTTGCATGGGAAAAAAGGCAGCTGGCACGCACCTTATAAATACACAAGGGGCCTGTGAGAGACCGAATGGCATCACGTCAGGAACTGCCTGTGGTGAGGTGCAAAAGGCAAATGCATCCTTAAGGTCTTTTGAGCCAAACCACAACCCCTGTGCCACTGACCGGAGACCATTCAAAACATAGAACCTTTCAGGTCTGGGATTGGGAAAAACCCGATAATACACTGAACAGAACCAAATTCACAAATGTCTACTAAGCAAGAAAGCCATTATGAAAGCACAGTGTCGCTATTATACACAAATTAGGATAAGCTATTGCGGCCACAGCGGGAAAGTTCTTCAAACATTTCTAGACAAAAGCTATCATATGGTTGCAGCTTAACACTAAAGCATTGCCAGAATAACTTAACTTAAGTGTGGCCAGGTTACATCAATAACCTACAAACAAACAATGTATTAAACGCCATTGTTGTGACCTTTCTAGAGCGAAGAGCCAACAGCACAACAAGAGATACATTACACATGTTTTAATTCAGCAATGAGCTTGGCAAGCCTGGAAAACCGCCCGGCTACTCACCTACCAGCAATCGTTCAGCAAAGTTCATCACGGGCAAAATCAAAACTGACCGTCCAAAAGAAAAACTTGAAAAACAAAAAGAATCTCTGGTGGACAAAGACACGAAGCACCGACCTTCAGGATACGAAGCCACGAGCCACAAGCCAAATTGACCTGCTATTAGTTTCCTCAATTGCGAGAAGATAGAAGGAACCAAATTGCTTGATGACATGAGGGTTTTGTACTAGGGCGTGTGACTATGTGACTATGTCATCGCATGGTCACAGGAGACTTTTGGGGCTTTTGACTCTTCCTTATGTGAGATGGAGATATCCAGAGTTCTAAAGCACCAGTATCTGGTGGTCAGAAAGAATGAGCAAAACAGCTGTTCGAAATCTAAAACATATGCAATGAGGGCTGCTAACATGTACCTCTTAGCTAGCATTAAAATATTACCTCAAAGCACATCTGAGCATTAGTTGCCTTCATCTTCCTCATCAATCACATAAAAAAATCCTCTGAATCAAAGTTTAATTTCACATCTTTCTTTCGTAACAACATTTTTGATATAGTGAATCAACACAATGGGGATGATTTCATTATAGTATGTGTCTCAGTGATATCTTGTTTACTTTGCTTTCTAATTTAATTTGTATATTTTCGAGGTCCACTTCCTTTCATGAACATTGCACATGAAGTCCCTGTGCTGTACCAGCAGTGTTGGCAATCTTGACGTGAGATTAGAGGGATGGACGAAGCCTTGGTTTTTTCTTTTTTTGTGTTTTGTCATTTATTTTTCCCGTGAGCCCGAGCAAGACCAACTCTGGTCTGAATATGGTGTTCCTGAGTTATTGTGCAGTTAGATGAAAAGATACAATTGTACAAATTAACTGTAACTTGGATGCTTAAATTGTTTGTCTTTTCACACCTGTCTAATGTGTAGTAGTTGGCACCAGGTATTTAAAGCTGCCATTTGATTCATGCACCTGTTTTGCCTGTAGGTCATTGCAGTCTGTATGTTTGTGCAAGTAATGGGATTGTTGCTGTGAACACAATCAAGGTGCAAAATACAACAAGCTGAAAAGGTTGAGGTTGAAAAAATGTGTCTGAAATATGTTACCATGGCTACCTTAAAGAAGATATAACCTGTTTTTCTTGGCTTACATGGATGAAAGTCACAGCCTCACATGTTGCTAGCATGGCTTTCATACTTTTTATTTTATTCTTATCAAATCTGATAATCAATAAGTGAAATCACTTGTGTCTCATTCAGCTGGCAGCAACAAACAGGTACACAATATTATGGCTGAGGTGTCACCATAGTTAAGTGAGAGCGAGTGTCAGGTAAAGTTTCATCAGTTGAATGTGACAGAACTTTGGGAACATCATTGATATTCAGTACAGGTTTAGATCAGAGTTGGCATTATTGGCCACATTTCATGGTCCAAATCTTTTAAATTCCATTTCCTAGCCAGCTAATGGAGCACTGCAGGTGGCTGCTCAGACACTGGTCTGTACTCAGTTCAGTGAGTGTGTGTGCTTCTCAGTTGTTGCTATGTGTGTGTTTGGTGATGATAGCTAATCCTCAATATCAGATCCCTTTGAACAATGAAAAAGGGCAAAGTTAGAAGTGGCCCCTCACAAGCCTGTCAAACGACATTATTTATGTTAATATAATAGAGGCTTTTATCAGTCTGGGACAATCTAAAAAGACTCATTGCATCTTCTATTTATGGATTAATTTCTAGGATACTGGACTGCATTGTCAAGCACTTTCATTTTGACTAGAATCCACAAATCATAGACACTGCTTACATTATTTGTGTATGAGAGATTGGAGTGATTCAATTTCTCATCCGTACTTGCGGACTAACTGCTCCTAGTGGACCTCCCCTCAAAGGTCCCTCTGTGGGGCTCAAAGGCTTTTAGTTGCATCGCCTTGAAAACTCAGCGGTGGATCAAACTGCCTGGTTCGCAGTGACATCAGCTGGATGAAAAGAGGAATCGTCCGCTCTGTGGCAGCATGAGAGTCCTCAACCTTCTTGCTGTATCACAGAATCGTGAGCTCTGCTATTAGAACCAGAGTTCCTTTTCTAAATGGTTTCCTGAGTTTCATCTAAACCTATTGGTCCAAGTCAAGCAGAACATGTTACTCCTTAAAGTGTTGTTGTGTATAATGTTTGTAGAAAGTCAGACAATCACACTGCATTTAACAGATATAGTCTAACAGTTACAGACAGACGCGTGTCAGCGACACCAGAGCTGCATCACACTGGTCTGTAGCTGGAGAGATGCACCCTCCACGACTGCTAATGTTGCTAAATTTGCATTAAAGTCATAATACTGCCATCGACTGGTGGCCCAGACTGAACCCTTGCGTGTGTCAAAGTATGATCAACTTAATATCCTGATTAAAGGTTTCTGGTGGCTTTCATGTACATGAAACCCAAACATGACTAATGTCATAACATTTGTTTAAAATGTGTTATTTCATGGTAGAAACAGCCCTTGGCATGGGAAGTACAGGTGAAAACTAGGGGTTATCATCCATCCATAGGGGAGCCCCAAATGATGTAATGACATTTTTTTTATGAATACTATTTTAACTATTTTAATACTATTTTACTATTATTACAGAAAACAGCCTACAACATAACTAGCCTTATTGTCTGGGTGGCCAATCACCCTAATAGCTAATGAATAGTTAGAGTAAACGTCAGTTACTCCCATCTTAAATTCATTATGGAAAGTTGACTTCCAAAGGATGCATGTTTCCCCTGCTGATGTGTGAGGTTAGTTACATCAATGAAGACTTGTTTCCGCAGTGTGATGGAAGTGTCCTCTAAGGCGACAGTGCCCCTTGCTGCCTGACTGCCGTCATTACAGGCAACACATCACAGTCATATAAAAGTGTTAATTCATTTATAAGGTTAACATTTTTCTTAATTTTCTTCAGTATTCTTACTGAAGTTCTGTATTATTTAGTGTCATAAGAAAAAATATCATAGCAGTTAGACAATTACAAAAATGCACATTTCATTATAAAATAACTGAATTGTGATGTTTATTTTGAGCTATAATTATCAAAGTTTTGGACAAGAAACAAATACGTGCTGAAATAAAATGTAAGCTTGTAAGGATGAGGATATGAGGTGGGACCCTGTAAAATTGCCTTATTAATTAATACATTTTTGAAAACCTAGAAATATAAAACCAAACCAACATTTGCAATGTTATATAAAAAGTTAATATTTAGTTTTCAGGTTATCCACTTACCAGCTTTCATTCTCATCAAAAATCATAAAAAGCAGCGCAAACTCTTCCACTTCCTTTTTCATACCGAAACTCCTGGAAGAAACACAGTTTATAAAAAGCTGTAAATTAGCACTCTATATAATATTCTATAAAATATTGTTGTGTGATGCAGAACAAAAATTAATATCTGCCTCATACCCTGAAATCACACAAGCACACTGTACATGCTGCATGATATGATGCAGAGACACTCACCGGCCCCAGCTACGGCGACAGATCACCAACGGACCAATCAGACCGCTGTACAGGTCCTGGGAGGCAGGGAGACAACAAGAGTGTGTGTGTGTGTGTGTGTGTGTGTGTGTGTGTGTGTGTGTGTGTGTGTGTGTGTGTGTGTGTGTGTGTGTGTGTGTGTGTGTGTGTGTGTGTGTGTGTGTGTGTGTGTGTGTGTGTGTGTGTGTGTGTGTATGTGGCGTACCTTGGCAACATCAGCAGTGGAGTAGTATGCTGACACAGAGCACGCCTCCTGCTCTGGGGTCGGTCCTGTATTCTTTGTAACGTACCAGTGGTAGGAGTGAGTCTCACCTGGGAAAGATATGTTTTAGGCATTGAATCCCATCCCCCTTACACATGGTCAGGCCTGGGAGGTTCCTATACACAAAGCCGTTGATTGCTAAAAGAGAAAGACACAGAGACACACGCACACACTGATCACTCGCAGCTCAGCTCAGCTTTTTCCATTGATGATTTGATCATGTTTTAGCTGATCACTGCAGGTTTGAGTGTGTGTCTCCTACGAACCGTGCATCTTGTTGCTTTCCATAAAGCCCTCGTCGTTCTTGTTAACAGTAGACTTCTGGGGAGCAGTGGTGAGGGACTCAATGTTGTCGTCCAGATACCAGCTCAGGTTCTCATCAAACATTGTGGCCATGAGGTGGAACTCTTTGTTGTAGTTTTTCTACATGAAAAGAGGAGAGAAGAAAGAGGAGAAAAGGTGTCTAATTGTGATTCCATTGAGACCTCCATTGATGCTATCCTCCATCTTTCTTGCCACAAGCCAGATATGTATCAGATTGAGGTACACATATACTGCAAAAACACCATATTCAAGGGGATGTGACCTGATCAAACACAGGTTTTGTTTCTGACGCTCTCTTCTTACTTGTATTCCTCTTTTCAGTGAACCAGGGCGACAGACAAGGAGCGGTCCAACCAGTCCAGACTGAGTGTCTTTAACAGGGTCCACTCCAGAGTAGTACAGATAGGTCAGACAGTCAGCCTCCCCTTGGACTGGACCAGCACCCAATGGCACCATCCATTCATAGGTGTGCAATGTCCCAGGTAGGACATGAGCAGCAGGAGAAGGGGTCACCACTCCTACATTTATTAAAAAAGAAAGACAAATATTATAATGATGATATTGTTAATGTGCATGCTGACTTAGACTGGCACTGTAATAATTCAGGTTTTAGCTTACTTGGTTCCCTCTTTAACTCCCGCAGTTTCTTTGCTGTATAGGACTCTGAGGAGGAAAGATGGAGACATAAAACAAGATAAGAAAGTGTTTGATGTGTAATCCAGTACGTTGATAACAGTGTGAGTGTATGTGCTTGTATTAACCTTCCAGTTCATTGTGATAGAGCGTCCCATCCTGTTCTATGCTGTACTGAACACCGTGTGGCTGTATACTGTAAGGCCGGCTGGCTTTGTTCTTAAACACCACCTTGATAGTGTCCTTCTCTTCAGCTCGCAGCACAGGACCTGGAGACGAGGACGGACATGAATAGAGACACAAGCACACATTCAGACCAAAGGAGCATTAGATGACACTATGTTGGGATATATCTCATCACGTTAACAAGATCCTGCCAACATATTTCAGAAATTAGTGGCAAACTGTTAAATCGAAGAAGGAAGTCTGTCTGAAATAAGAACAAAGACCTCTGATACCTTCAACTAAAATAAGGCTAGAAGGTTTTTAAATCATTTGCTATGCTTTCTGTCATTGTAACCCAAATATCTTTGTTTGTTTATGATAGTTGATTGGACTAGATGAGCGATTTTAAGATGTTTTTGTTAGTTACAGTCCAGTTTTGTGTGGCAAGTTTGGAAGGGGAGCAAGACATATAATAATATGCTTACCGTACTATCGATATCTAGAATCTTTCATTTAGTAATAGTTTTTTGGCTGTACTAAGGTGAGTTTATTTGCGCCTCCAGAGTATCTCTGACTCTGAAAAAAAAAGTAAGTGAAATCTATCTGGACCAGTACCGTCTGGGTAAAGGGCTCCTGGAGAGACAGATACAAGCACACGAGGTCACACATCTATCCGTATGTTGAGCCTGCCCATCAATGCGTTAGTCCCTCACCCTCATTGCCCTTGCTGTAGTTCAGTCCGTGTGGGTGGATGCTGTAAGGTCTGGTCGCCGCGTTCTTCAGGTGGACAAACACGGTGTCTCCCTCCTCGGCCATCAACAGGGGTCCCAGGATGCCCATCCATTCCGCCTTCATCACCTCTGTCCTGTAGGTGGCGTCGCTGTACTGCTTATACACGGCCTTCTTGTAGGTGGAGCCAATACGCTGGGGCCCCCTCTTTAAAAAGACTGAGGCTTCCCTACAGAGAGAGAGAACAAGGATTATTATGGGCTGCAGTTAAAGTATTAAAAAATCCTGTGATTGGCTAAAGCTACTGAACAAACACAATATTCATAATGTAGATGCTTAAACATATATATCTAGCCTCTTGCTGTAACTCATAACATTAAGGATGACTCTGATCTAATCCAGTTAGTAAGTCATGACATGGCAGTGAGTACAACAGGCCTTTTTTACCCACACACACTGCTTATGGATTTGACAGGATTTTAACCATAAACGGTCTTCCTAGATTGTGTTGTGATGTATGTGTTGTATATGTGTGAATAAAGGAATATATACATTTATTTAAGATTATAGTTGTTTGGTTTTGTTTTATTTAAAGTATGCTGACCATAGACGTTCAAAAGTATACAAATAAATAGTTTAAATAAAAAAATAGTAATTGGTTAAATCGATAAATGTAAAAGGCATTTTGCATAGAAAACACATCAAAAATAATTCAAAGAATCATTCTCCAAATGAAACTATGTACTACATGTGGTGACATTGACTTATTCTTTGATGAAATATTTTGCAAATAAAAATTTCAAAATGATGATTTTTTTTTTTTTTTAAAGGCAGGCCATTAGAGGAGAGATACGGCCCCTTTCCCTGGTACGAATGAGGAGTCTTGCTGTTGTATTTTGGAGCAACTTTATGAAGGCTGACTGGCCTGAGCCCAACATAATCAAGACAATGTACACAGCATGTACTCACTCATCCTCCTGCAGTGTGATGTTTTGAATGATGTTCATCCCACTTGGGGCGTAGTTCCAAGACACCTCCTCTATCCTGAGGAAGTACTCTCTGGTCATCCCAGACGCACATACTGCTGCACAACACAGCAGCAACACTCCCTTTAACCCTGGTCGCTGCATTTTGAAGATATAGGCGCTGACACCTCCGACAAGACCACTGATAACCTGCCGAGGAGGAAGACGGGTCTTTAGTTCTGTTCAGCGATCCAGAGGATGATAATGACGAAGACAAGCAGTGCCGCCAGCTGACGGCAAAGAATAAATCAATAAGCTAAACAGTAGCAGTGACCCAATTAACACTGTAAACAATTTACCCCTTAACTTCTAATACTTGTTAATTGGAGAAGTGACCAACTCACTGTTTCTTATTAAATTAGGCCTGATCCCAAGTAGGAAGCCTCCTGATGACGAGCGGACCCTGATCTGTGTCACACTGCAGAGATCATACACCAGGTGACACATCATGTGCTGTTGCTTTTCTCAGGATGTATTTAACTGTTTGTGATACGTGTCCCTGTGGTTGTGGAAACCCGATGCATATGTCAGTTAATAAAGAATTCCTCAGCATCATTTCTGTGTTTTGCGGTTTGTTTTGCACATAGATGTCTGCGTAGAAAGATAAAAGGTTAAATTGAGTCATAATTCAGTATTCTGAGTCACCAAAATCTTGTCTTTAGTCTGTTTTCTGCTGGTGTTCTCACATGGGTATTTAACGCTATTAAATTATACAGTACAGCATTTATGAAAGGAATTTTCATTTGACAATATTGATGCCACTTTATTTATTTCTTACTTTAAGATCCATCCAAACGTAACTCATCTTTCACAGAGAGAGACCCTTTGTGTCCAGCTTGTGTATTTTTAGCCTTTCATAACTTCTCTTCATATGCTCAGACGCCTTGTTGGAAAGCTGCGTCCTCGAGTTTAATTACTGTAACAAGTGAGGTTCACCTTCCTAACTGGAGCAAAGGATCAAGGATTTGAGCTAACATCTGAACTCTGACCAGTGCTAACAGCTGGGGATGTAAACATTCCTGAAGAGATAGATACATGTTCTGATGTCCACCATCGACCGTGAGTCTTAAACAAATAGGATAATAAGTAAATAAATCAAGTAAAGACTCTTTAATACTTTAAAACTTGATAAAGATAGTAATCTTAAGGACTGTATTCTGGACTTTGCTTTCGAACATTTTTTTCAACTTTTTAAACATGGCAGACATGACACATCTGGCCTCAGGGAGAACACACATGTTGTTTTTGCAGGCCCATTTACAAGGGCCACACTTTTGTCTTTTTTTTGACTACAGAGGGACATCACAGATTAATATTTTTAATGAAACAACGGAAAGCTGTGGGATCAAACGTATTCTCGGTTCAAACATGCTCTGTGCCCGTTTGTTGTGGTTGGGTAGATCGATGGATGGTTTACATGCATATATTAAAGATCGGTAAACTGGAGATGGCTGGATTTGCCCCACAGTGGGCATATACACATTCATTATCAGACTGTACAACTATAATTAAGCTTTTTATCTAGATGTTGAAATTAGGGCTATCCTCAACCAAAGAAATACCCAGTTGGTTAACACTCAAATGAGTTTGTTGACTGAAGAGAGAGACAACAGCATGTAGAGGAGCGAATGGGCCTTTCTACCCCTGAGTACAGAGGTCAACCACCAAAGTGACGTCAGGATATCAAATTCAACAATATTTACAATGAGAAAATTGCTCTTTTTACAATGGAAAATATAGCTGAATGTTTCAGTGCATTCTTCCTTCATAACACACCCAGCCAGCAGCTTCACAGTCCCGCCCTCCCATCCCTTTCACAGCACAGGTTTCAGTTGGCTTGAGTCCCTGGAAACACAAAAGGAAAGAGTCTGTTATTATCCCCGGTGCTCTGTATAACAGTAGGGGTTATCAATAATGATACTGTGGTGCCTCTCAGTGGGGAATAGTTGCCCTTCACAGAGTGCAACATGACTCAGCCAATGAGGAGGCATTTCTTTCAGACAGACCGATCTGGAGGTCTTTTAGCAGCTTACATGACACCCCACTGTCGAAAGACTAACACGTGAGGGTGTTTAAGGTTTCTTGCCAGAGCTGCAAACTCACTAAAGAAGCCTTGAAGCAGACGTCACAAGGCCTCAAATGTTTGTCCACCATTGGCCGCTGCCTTATAGGCCCCGTTCACAGCAGCCATTTGACATGTCATAGCAGGGTACAACAGCTACTGTCGGGCTCCAAACACAAACAGTGAGGTCTGATGCACAAACTACCACGGTGACGAGGACAATGATCTGGCAACGACTGGGAGGAAAGCCAGGCTTGATTTACTGTGGAGCTGATGAGGACATTCGCTGACAGGTGTGTGCAGAGCAGGGAGAGGCGATGAGCTGATTGATGGCAGGTGTGTTGTCAGATGTCACGGTACAGTCACACACATATCTGTACGCATGTATGCCTTTTTCAGATTTATTTCCAGGAAAACAGATTTTAAACTATGACAGGTACAAATAATTTTGACATAAAAGGATATCAATCAAACCAAACCTTGATCCATTAATGCTCCAGTTTCCAAATCTGGTTTTATCCTGCTTTTAACATATGACTGCATATGGCTTATGGAGAATGTGTCACCTGACCTGACCCCATGCCATCATGGTGCACAGTGTAATGTGTAATCCAATCAAATTCTATTTATCTGTCAAAGGGATGTGAACATTTCTTGTGAATATTATTTTCAAAAAATAAAATGCTTTTTTGAGTTTCATTTTAAAGAAATTATCATCTCAATGGAGTGAGGCAGGACTTTGATGCTTAATGGATGAATGATAATGAGCTTGTCAGCTGGCCCGTCCCATTCCAGCTAATTTTAGCCTCTTGTTCTGAGGAGTTAATTCTGGTAACTCTTCAACCAAAAATCCAGACTTTTGTCCTTCTTCATTTGAAAACATTCAGACATGAAGCTCAATATTCATGTAAAGTCTGGACTGTCTCTATATTTATTAATTTGTATATATATATAACAAATATTTTGCAAATGTATTTGCATCTGCGTCCAAATACAATCATGAGATAAAGTGGTATACAATTTACACACCACTGTATAATCTGTAGAAACAAATGTACTTTTGACAGACAACATTCACATCAATAACTGATCTGTGGTTCAATTGAGCTGCACGTTAGTATCAAATAGATTTAAAATAACAAATTCACAGTATTAATACAGTAAGCATGGAAGCATGGAAACTTGCAAATAATTATAGACTACACGCTGGCTACATTTGTTTTAAAATGTTAAATTTGATAGATTGCTTCATACTGAATGTCAATGGTTATGTATTATACAGTTGTGAAGCTGATTCAACCCACTTTGAACAAAGACATTTTAACATGCAGAACACCACATCAGGCAACAATATATTTATTTAATTTATTGTATGTGAACCTAATTGAACACCTGGCCTATATATTTCTATTTATAATAACGCTTCAGAGGAGTCAGCAGCGAGACACAAGCTCAGCAGCTGTGTGACTTAAATGACTTGAGACATTTTCAGGAAGTTGCATCATAAGATGCTCAATATCTGTGACCTGTAACATTGTCTACTACAGAACAATATCTCCGCCACATAGAAATACAATGAAATATCAAGGTGTTCACATCACTTGTCCCTTTTCACCGCGCTTCAAAATTGCTCTTTTGTTTATGCAGGGCAGCTCAAGTTTCCTGGCATGCTCTTGGCCCGTATTCGCTTTCCTGTTGACTTCCTTTTTCCTAACACGTGACGAGGAGCTAGAGGTGACAGACCTTTATTCCCGTATGATAAAAGATTATTTTCAGCCCAGCATGTAGCCTCCATGATGCCAGCTTAGGGATTAGTCTATCGATGAGCAAATTAACTTCATTTTTCAGTGAAATCTAACACCTTCAAACCCTCTAAAGCTAACAGATTAAGTATTAACAGTTCCAAACATTACATGTTTTGTACGTACATCCCATTTAGACGGAGTCCCAATTCCCAACTTTGCATTCTTGACTACGGTTTCAATGGCATTTGTCTCCTTGGCGCAGGCGGCCCCTCCCAAGCTTTTATCTCTTTGCTTCAGCTCATTCACTGTGTCCTCATGTATTGTTACACGGATGAAAAAAACAAACAGTTGACACAGAAACATATGCGTGCCTTCAGATTAGGGATATTTACAATAAGTCGGATGCATGTGGGAGAAAGAAACATAATGTGGTCCTGTGACAAAAACAGAGAAAGACAAATGAGAAACGAGGACATAAATAATGTTCGTCAGGCACCTGAACAGCTGGAACTGCAGTTTAAAGTGGATCGGCTCATTATTTGTTTCCTTTGGGTCCTTTGTTGTTGTCTTCGGTGCTGTTACATTTATTGATCAATAAAACTCACGTTCAATACACAGTTTAGATCAAACTAAAGTCTGGTTTAATATGTCACATGAGTTTTTCCATTTTCTCTGTGAGGAATGTTCAATGTGTTATGGTTCATCGTGAATTGTAACCCGACCAGTAAATTATTGTAAATTCAATGCCAAAAATATTTACAGATCAGAATGATGAATGTTTATATCAGCAGACGTTAAACTGCAACCCTGCAAATGCGAGAATTGGATTCCAAAATGTGGACTCTATTTCCAGACTGTCCAGAGAGAGGTTTTATAACTGAAGATGGCTGAAAACTCGAGAAAACGTGTGTAAGTGGTAAGTAAACTTCAGTTGTGGAAGAACCCTCCCCTTGTGCTTTGTTGTCATTGGCTTTACTCATTATTTTAGCCGTATGTTTAAAGATAATAATAATTGCCAAATAACAATATACATTTTCTTTTGACCTTCTTAAATCCAATATATAGAAAAGTACATTTGATGAAGTTGACAAAACACAGAAATGAACAAAAAATACTGTTATTGCACCAAATAAGGAAATCATTCACCTAATGTTATTTGGGCTACACGTGAGTAAGAAGATATGCCATTAGTTTGCCAAAAATGTATTCGCAGACAAATAAATGTTATCATGTAAGGTGATGTTCTTATGTTTGGGTCAACTGGAGCCCAACAGGGAGTTACACGTCTTATAAATTGACTGTTAATAATAATAATAATAATTACACATTTTTGAAATAAATGCAA
The DNA here is from genome assembly GCF_009769545.1 of Cyclopterus lumpus. Taxonomy (NCBI): domain Eukaryota; kingdom Metazoa; phylum Chordata; class Actinopteri; order Perciformes; family Cyclopteridae; genus Cyclopterus; species Cyclopterus lumpus. The sequence continues at coordinate 10,234,951 of NC_046969.1, read as the reverse complement.
CACGGAAACAGTGCAGACTAATCAGTTATGAGATAAATTGCTTTGATGGAGGTTATGCAAACTGATAGATGCGTGAGAAGCAGAGAGAGAGAGAGAAAAAGAGAGAGAGACACACACACATTCTTCTCATCCTTGACTTCAGGTAACTTCACCAAACCCTCATCCATCCCTCCATCCCTTCATCCCTCCCTCCTGACTGGCTGGGGCCGTTTGGGGCCAGCTGATTGGTTCCCACACACGCTGGGCTGAAGCTCAAAAGAATCCAGAACACCTTTTGTATTCGACTCCCTTGAATACTAAACTAATTGTTCTCCAGCACTCAATGTCAAAGATGGGATTGTTGGGAGCTGTAGGCTTTTCTTTAGCATTGGTATCTCTGACTCAGGTAAATATATTCAACAATATGGATATTATTTAGTGTTAAAATATATATACGGCACGCTATTATTCAATTATTATTATTTTTTCATTTACAGATACCTTATAGTGCAGAAGGTAAGTAAACCAAGACGTTTAGTGTAAATACTATTTTAGAGTTTGGAAGTATCATATTATCAATATTTATAACTCAGAACTCAAAAGATATCACATACAACATTCATGATGTTGTATATTTCTGGTATTGTTTATTGTTCAGTGACCTTCAATCATAACCTTTTTGTCTGTAGCCCAGCTCGTCTTCTCAGTGCCGTGTATTTCCATCTCTTACAGGGTGCACAATCTTGTCAGCGAAGTCTTCAGGCCCCTCATCGATTCTGGTAACATGGGACAAATATACTGGAGCAACAAACTATTTTTTGGACCTTCGGGTGAAAAACAATACTCAATTTGCACCGATTGTGTTGACCTTGCCAGCGACCTCGAGAGAAAGGGACGTGTTTGGTCTGAGACCAGGAACCGAGTATAGTGTGACTCTCAAAGTCTTTCAATTCTACTTTGTGGTGTGTATGACTACAGCTGTGGCGACCACAGGTAAAAGAAGAAGACAATGAATACCACATTTACATAGAATAGTTGTAACATCTTAAAATGAGATAGAGTTGTGAATACATGTTATTTTTGTTTGGGCAGCATATGCCATTCGCCCTCGGGGGTCAAATTGTGACATACAGTTATAAATACATATTAAGCAAATTGTACATATAGGAGTATACAAATGCATACCAAACAACCTCCAAAAGAAGAAAAGAATGATGTGCTGTATCAAATTAGTCAATTCAAACTGCGTCTTTACATGCAAAAATGGTACGCACGAAAATTACGCACGTGTGCAAAGCATGCAGCATCTAAACGACGGCGTCTCTTCCCCCTCAGTGCCCGCCACATCGCAGATAGTCGACGGCAGAGCACTGTCGAGTACTTCAGTGGTGGTGAAGTGGACTGAGGTGTCCTCGGCGGCGCACTACGACCTGCTGATGACCTCTCAGGCCACCGGACAGATGACCACGCTGACCTCCACCAACACCTCCGCTGTGGTGGAAAACCTGCAGCCCTCCACCAACTACGACTTCTACATCGTCACAGCTAACAAGGCCGGCCAGGGAAGCAGAAGCAAAGTGCGGACCATCACGACCTGTAAGCGTTCGCTGTCTTTTGGTTTAAAGGAACGATGCGTGTTAGAGTATCAGTTGATCTGAAGACATGCCTCTGCATGGACAAACGCAGAACCTCTAAACCGTGTTCACGTAATGTGCAAATAATGACCAAGAGACGACTTTATCAAGTATTTTCTTTATTTTTTATTAATACTGGAAAAGCCAGATGTAGTCTACTGTCAAACTAGTGTATATCAAGTTATCATGGTTTACTGACTCGACCAGGGCATCCCCAGATCAAACAGGTAATAAAAGTGACCAAAACATATACGTTGCTATTACTGTTACAACCTTCCTTAAAATGTGGGTCTACGTCTCCAGGATCAGCATAAGTATAGGGTCAATTCATGTCAACTTTATTCATATAGCCCAAAATCACAAATATGTGTTTACAGTCTGTACACGCCCCCCTGTTCATAGCTCAAAAAGCTGAGTGTCTGTTTGTTACTATAGGAAAGTTACATGATAATTCATCACGCAAATAACAAAAAACAAGTTTTTCTCTTACATTGAGTTGTACATTTTTTTAAGATATCTGGCTAAAGTTTTTGCGCTCACCTCAATTGTTTGTAGTTCCGAGTTCTGACATTAAGTATATCAAACAATTCCAACTTTTCCAAGAACTATTGTCCAATTGATAGTTCAAACACACATTTTATTAAAGAAGAGATAATTGGTGCAAAAACACCACACTGTGTGTAGTATTAGTAATTGGGAAAATGTTTATGTGAAGACCAGGTGCTGTTGAGTTTTTAAAATGTAATCATTCAATTCGTTGAGCTGCTTAAACAATAAATTTCATTCAACTAGGCAGACAAATAAATTGCTTTGACTAAATTAAGACTATATGTATTTTTTGTAATTGACGTGAACTGACCCTTTAACGGGGCTGAACTTGTCGTGGCTGTAATTGCAGAAAATAATTCCTAAATTGAAAAGGTGAAGCTTTTTAGTTTCAAATGAATGCATCAGAAATAACTCCTACATATACATTATCAGATTGATTAATATCCCCTCTAACTAAGTGCTTATGGTTCTAGTGGTTCAGCCTCCGGTGGACATCTCAGCGACACAGATTGGCCGGGACACGGCGAGGGTGACGTGGCAGCCGGTGGAGAGCGTCCTGCGATACAAAGTCTCCATCCAGGACATGGATGACCCCACCAGCCCGCCGTCTGTGTACGACATCTCTGACACCGAGCTGGAGGTTCAAGGCATCTCACCGTGTTCCACCTATCGGATATCAGTGTCCTCATACAGCAAGTTTCTGGTGGCTAGCGAGCCCACAGATTACAGCTACACCACCAACAGTGAGTCGGCACGGCCATACCGATATCAATAACTTGGTGATTTTGATCTAGGTCAGCTATTCTCTCTGGGGCGTTCCTTTCAAACATGCTGAATATGATCCTCAGGGGAAAAAGGGATTCAGATGCCCTGACAACCCACTTGTTGTTGAGGTTGTCACGTAAACATGAACCTAAGAAAAAAAACTGAAAATCAGGTGATTTTTACTTTTTCTTTTAAAACTGATTTTTACTTTTACTTTTAAAACTGAAAATCAGGTGATTTTTATTTTTACACATATTTAATATACTTACCAGAGCAGTTACTGATATACAACAATATATAATATAATATAATATATTGAATGTCAATCCACCACGTATAACTTCCTGTTTTCTCCCGTACAATAAAACAAAGACGCTGATCCTGTGTTACTTGCAGAGCTGAGACCAGTGTCATCAGTTTCGGTGGACTACACCTGCACCACTCACTCGGCCACGGTTGCCTGGTCCACCGTGTTCGGGGCCGACTCCTACGAGGCCACGGCGATGGGCGAAAATGGCACGCAGCTGACGTGCACCAGCCAGAGCGCCAGCTGTCAGATCATCGGACTGAGCTGCGGCCAGAGCTACGTGGTGCACGTGACGCCAATATCCGAGAACTGCAAGAACACGATGAACAGCACCTCGGCCTCTTTCCAGACCGGTGAGACGCAACAGTCACAAAGAAGGAAACAAGGATCCCTTAATCTGACATGCAGAGAAACACACATGCAACAACGAAGACACACTTACTGACATCTTCTCCAAAGTCCTTTTTGACATGACCACCCACCTGGGTCATTGTTGCAGCCCTTTGATTTCAGCCTGTATTGTTCAGCATTGTTGAAATAGAGCAGCAACCAGTTAGCGGACGGTGGGTGTTTGAAGGAGCTTCACCCGCACTTGGTGGAACACCAAAGGAGAATAGAGAAAGAACAAACAGTACATGACAACAAAACACAGTTACGAGTCTCATACGGAGCTGAAATACATGTAGGTGAATAAAAAGAAAGTCGGGGAAACATCATACATAACTGTTTTCACAGGCAAAACTCCTCATTACAAGTGTGGCCCTTTAAATATGAGGTTAGCGCACTGCAAGCCTGAACTCTGGTCCATATAGTGAGTAAATGTGGTCAAATAGCCGGCTACCTTTGACAAAGAGGCCAAGAAAACCAAACTTAAAACCCAAACTTTGGATTTGGTCATTATAGCCCATAATTAACTCACTGAATGGCTCTGTGTCCATAACGTTGTTGTCCGATGAACGTTCTTACTGCTCCACCCTTCTATCTATTTTGTTGGAGGCACTTAATCCTTTCATCTCACATATCACTCTCTTCTGTTTGAGAGATATTCTGTCCAACCCCACCCCTGGTGCCACATTGTGCACCGCTAAGCCGCCGTGACTTGGACAATGCTGAGTAATTGTTTCAATATTACTTTAATAACTTAATCTGGTGAATTAATACCCTTTTTTGAAAAAGCCTAAAAGACACAAGAAAAAGGGAACAGCATCCTCTTGAGATGATTTTGACTTGATGAGGACTTTTGGGAATAGCTGTTTATAACTCCCGCCTCCTAGTTTTGTTTGGTATCTACATTCACGCGTTTATTTGAGTGCATCACTGGGTGTCTCCCTTGAAAACCCGTTGTGTACTCATATTGTGTTGTGTTCAGACAATAAGAATGAGCCTGTGTTTGTGTTAAACCTGAAACCTCATCCAGTGAAAAGCAAAGTGTAATATCTATCAGGGCGTTTTGACCTGAAACGGGATCTGAGACGCTCGTCTTTGATTTTTTACCTAATTGGTCCTTTATAATGTTATCCATCCATCCTTCCATCACAAGATGGTTCATAATAAGGTGGATTAAATAATTATATAAATATCTATTTCCTTTTAGTTTCCTGTCCTCCCAAGTACCTGGAGTTGTTGCGAGATTGTTCCAGTGAGGTCATCGTCTTTTCCTGGGAACGCACAAACAGTACAGACCACTACTTGGCCCAGTCAGTGGACTCTCAGGTACCGCGTTCTGGGAAAAGAAGATATTTGCAGCAGGAATCGTCTTAGTAAAATGTATTTCTATGCAAGACTAAAAAACGAGTTGCCTTCTTATGTTACATATTAAGCTACAGCCAGCAGTCAGTTAGCTTAGCTTAGCACAAAGGCTGAAAATCAGCTCCCCCCAGCTTTGGTCTTTGTGCTAAGCTAACCAGCTGATCGCTGTAGCTTCATATTTAGCAAATAAGCATGTGATCCAACATGCTGAACTATATCTTTGAAGAGTAATTGAGTGTCCATGTTATGAAAGCACTTTGTGATTCCTCTGTAGGGAGTGGTCCAGGAGTGTTTGACTGAGAACAACTTCTGTTATTTCACACACACGGTGTGTGGACGACTCTATCAATTCACAGTCCACTCCATCGCAGGGCAGTGCAGAAGCCAGACAAGCTCTACTGTGGACATTCGGACAGGTATGACTACATCATGCACACATACAGATATCATTTGGCATAACAAAACTTAACTTTGTGTAAATAATTTTTCTAATAATGTAGAGAGTTAGTTAGTCACTGTATCACCGTCATTCAATTAAAACAAGCAGAGAGAGAGAAATCATTCTTTTTCTAAATAGTGCAACTAGTGATGAAGGGTGTCAATGTATACGGCAATTGAATGTCCATAAATTGAAGTTGCTGCACAACTCAATTAAAAACTATTTAGTGGGTCAATGAACTGTGATCTGGGACGTGTGTCCATTCTCATGTGATCGCCCTCTGGTGGATTATTTTAAAACATGATCTATAACTCCTGCCATAGTTCAGAATGGACATATTATTTTAACTCTTTTTAGCTCACAGTGTTTGGTTATAAACGTTTAGAAATTGAAAATATAAACTAAAACACAAGTAAAATAATATCACCTGTCTCCAGCACCGTGTATTCCCCAGAACCTGCAAACCTTAGCCGACTGCAACTCGGATGTTCTGCTGAGCAAGTGGGATCTCTCCGAGGGGGCCCTTGGTTACACCGTGGAGGCCTTCGGCAACAGGGAACACAGCCGCTATCACAACTGCAGCTCACAGTCCAACAGCTGCGCTATGCAGGGCATCCAGTGTGGAGAGTTATTCACCACCTACATCACAGCTTTTGACGAAGAGTGTGCCAGCCCAAGGGTGCTGGGGCCTGTGGCTGAGACAAGTGAGGAGGAGCTGTGCCTGTTTAGTAGATGGTGGAAGAAGTACTGAGATTATGTACTTGCATATAACAAATAATCCAAGTATACGTTTTGTATACAACTTCTTACAGTAAACGTACTTTTGCTATGAAAGGAGACACTGTAATATCAGCAACATGTACTCAGTTTACCTTGCAATGACTCCTGTCATATAGTATTATACATTTAATGTATTATTGCTAATACATTAATGTGTAAGCAGCATTTTGACAAGGTGGAGTTCATTTTAACTGTGTTTGATTATTGCTTTAGCTCCCCGTCCTTCTTAATAAACTGACCATATGTTTTGATGTACAATATTAGCCTGTACCTACCTGTACAGTACTTAATACCTATGCACTCAGCATTTTTATGGGATTTCTTTATAGCTGAATCAATTAGTCGATTCATCAAATAGTAAATAGACAGAAAATGAATCAGCAACTATTTTAATAATTTTGGCCTGTGATAAAACATCTACTTTGAAGACCTCACACTGGGGTCTGGAAAATGTGGTTATTGTTTTATGATTGTTTCACAGATAAAATCAGTATTTCAATAATTAAGAATATAATGAATCAATAATTAACATACATTTTTTGATTGGCAACCTCGACTCTGATCACCTGTAAAGGTGGAATTCATTCTTACGTAAATGTGTCCCCTTTCCTCCAGTGCCATGCGCTCCTCAGAACGTGTCCGCAGTGCGTGACTGTGGATCCGACTCCATCACAATGACCTGGTTAATGTCCGGCAGCACAATATTCTACGTCGCCGTGGCGATGGACAGTCATGGCGTCATTCACAGCTGCAACTCCATGGACTTGACGTGTAAGATCGAGGGCTTGAAGTGCAGCACCAACTACACAGCATACGTCATTGCAACCAACTTCATGTGCAACAGCTCCAACAGCGAGATGGTCACCATGGAGACAGGTACTGTGAGGCTGCTTGCTTCTCTTATTCTGGGTTGTTACACCGTGAAGCTGCTTGGGTGTGCTTTGAAATGAACAAAAGTGGGAAAGGATGGATCTGCATTTTCCAGTACAAGATTTAAATAATGTTGTCTGAAAGGACTACACAAACTTGTATCTACTATATATCTAATGACTTAGTCCCATCAGAAGGATATATTGATGTTCTTTACATACATCTTCTGAGTTATTTGCCAGTTAAACCAGACTGACAGACAGCACCAAGCTGTATTTTTAATATCTGCCTTTTCTAAAATCAGAATCTTAATCTGCTGATTTTTATAATACATACAAATCTTGTCTACTTAACTGTCCCTTTGCCTCATTTCAGGCGCTTGCCCACCGCATCGCGTCACTGCCTCACTGGACTGTGTCGCCAATGACGCTCTGATCACGTGGCGTGGCCAGCCAAAAATAAACTCCTACACCGCCACCATCGTGGATGAAGATCAAGGACTTCTCAGCTGCAGCTCCACTAACACCAGCTGCAGGGTGCCCAACCTGAAATGTGGCCAGCTCTACACCGTCACTGTCAGCCACCACGATGGCGTGTGCCCCAGCATGCCCTCCGAGGCCATCTACATGGAGTCTGGTAAAGGAACAACAATGTGTGACCCTTCATGTCACTATATCTCTAATCTCCTCAGTAAAGCTTTGACACATGTTAGCTGCACAAATAGGTTATTTTATGTTAACTTTATATTACCGTCTCTGAAGTTCCCCTCAGCTACAGAGGGCTTCAGCGTCTTTCTGCTCATTGACTTTTTTTTTTTTGTCTCTCATCAAACCTCTGATAAGCTACCTACTCGGCTCTTAACAGCAGACAGACACAGTTAGTGACCAGCTGGTGACACAGGGGAATGTTCGGCACCTAACGAGCCAGACATTTCCCTCAGCAGCCGGATCAGAACAAGTGGGTGGTCAAATTGGACTTAATTTGTCAGATGGACAGAAATATGAAATATGCCACATTGCTCCGTGCTGCTGGGTGTGAGACTTTTCCAACGTCAACTCCACTGTAAGGGGACACTGTATGAGATGTTGTGTGTACAGCGTGCATTGATGACCACAAGTGGCCAAGAAAAATCAATAAATGCATGTTTAAGTACAGTAGAGGCTTCTTATATTGCCTATATCTATATCAGTGATTTTCAAAGTAAGTCACGTGGAAGGTTTTCAGTTCTAAACATTTGTATCTCTCTTTTTTGTTTTTACGCTTTCAAAGTTCAACAACTATTATAATTATTAAAATCTCTAATAGTTCTTAGATTACTTTTTAAATCGAACAAATCTGTAGCTTTTATAATCTGCAAATATGTTTAATTCATGTATAATATCTTTCCAACAGATTTCTCGTGTCTTGTTCTTCCACATAATTAAGACTATATAAGTGTAAAAAAGAGACATACGTTAGGGGGTCCGCAGCAGTCTATATCCTCTCATTTGTAAAGAGTTCTTGGCTGAATAAAAATGTAGAACCTTTAGTCTATATAGTCTGTGAAGTCATAACATGGCCACTGTCTTGAGGATTTCAATTCAATTCAATTCAGTTTATTTTGTATAGCCCAATATCACAAGGATAAACCCTTTACAAACAGGGCTCTGGTGCCACCATCAAGCCAAACCTTGACAATTTGCCCAACTCGCAGAGAGGAGCTACAGTAAGAATCGTACAGCTGTCCTTTTTGTTTATCCACCCCACATTTGTTTTCTGGTGTGTTATGTGCATTACAGCCTGGCATGTAGTCTTGGTCTCAATGTAACCACCTGCATATTAGCATCTATACTTTAAAATCTCTTTTTCCCTTTTCCCTAAACACAGACTCTAGAATCCTCCTGCATGTAGAAGCTCTGAGAGGAACATACCTCACCTTTCTTTCTTCTCTCTGTCCAGTTCCTTGTGGGCCCCACGTGAAAGCCAACTTAGACTGCTGGTCACAAGTACTGACCCTCAGCTGGAACGCCACGAGTAACGCAGAAGGTTACACAACTGTGGTCTCCAATGGCAAAAAGGAAACGTCCCACATCACCACGACGCCCGTGCTGACGCTCCCCACACTGGAGTGTGGATTCGATTACACACTCACAGTGATGTCCTTCAACAGCACCTGTGTCAGCCGACCCTCAAAGTTATCGATAAGGGAAAGTAAGGGGAACCGGTGACAAATGTGATATGTCAAAATAAATGAAAATAAATAAATAATGCATTGGTACGTTTCACCTGATATGAATGGGCCTTTTTGTATTGAGAAAATATGTCTTCTGACACGTAAGCAACTTTCTAGTACTCTAATTTGAAGACAATTCCTTAAAATGCACAGAGCTGACGTGAGGCGTTTCTCCCTCAGCACCATGTGTGCCCACTAAGGTGATGGTGACAAGAAACTGTGGCCAGACGTTTGTGCACGTGTCTTGGAATGCGAGCCGCGGCGCCCTGCGCTACCAAGCGGCTGCCGTAGATGAAGACGGCAACCGCTTGATGTGCTCGTCCAATGAGACGTCGTGCATGTTGGAGGGCCTCGCGTGCAGCCAGGTTTACAGTGTCGGGGTGTCCGCCATGGACGACACCTGCTCCGGCAATGAGAGCTCTGCAAAGACACTCCGGGCAGGTAGAAACGAGCAAGATTCAGTCTCTCAAATGTGCGTATCCTTCTCACAGTCCAACCCATGTCATTCATATGTTCTGTGCCCTTCCTCTAAAGCGCCCTGCCCTCCCTCTCAGCTCGACGTCTCTGTCCACTGTGCCAATAGCTCCGTCATGTTAAACTGGAGCAGCAGCCCCAATGCAGTCTCCTACAATGGCAAAGCAGTGGGCGCAAACGGACACAATGTGACCTGTGACGCAGGAATGGAGCTCGCTTGCCAACTGGATGGGCTGCACTGTGGCATGAAGTACACCTTCACTGTGTCAGCCTCAGATGGCGACTGTCAAAGTCCTGACAGCGAGCCTGTCGTCCAAACAACTGGTGAGAGGGAGTCGCATCTCTGCTTTCTTCCTGTGTCGTCTTACTCCCTTCATAAACCCTTTCTTACAAAAATGGCTTTGTTGTGCAAAACTGACTATTTTCTAAGAATGTATTTTCTATCTGAACAAAAAAACACTCTATCTTCTGTGTTTTCTGTGCTGTTGGAAAGAGATAAAAGAAGACAAATATTTCATGGCAATTTAAGTGATAACTACATTATTTTCTTACATTTGTAATCAAACTACTACCAAGTCTCACTCGTTGCCTCCCATCAGCCCCATGTGCTGTGAAGAGTGTGCTCAACACCCTGAACTGTAGCACCAACACACTGACCGTCAGCTGGGCGCCTGGATCCATGCCGTTAAACTACAGCGTCACCGCCCTGGCCGGAGACGCCGCTGCACTTCGCTGCTTAACAGAGGATTCAAGTTGCACGCTGACTAAACTACAGTGTGGACGGAGCTACAACGTGACGATCAGCGCCATCAGCAGCACGTGTGAAGGACACAGCAGTGTCCCTGGAATAGTCAACTCTGGTACGTTTTGTCGGTTGAGCCAAAATATAGAGAAAGTGGAAAGTGCAGCAAACTAAAGGACATGATGCTTCTCTCCTTCCTCCTCACGAGCCTATTTGTCCACCAACATCCTTTCTCCCATAGTGCCTTGTGTTCCTGAGAGCCTCCAAGGCGTTGTGGAGTGCTCCACCAACACAGTGACGGCGTCCTGGGATGCCGCCGCCGGCGCAGCCTCCTACATCTCCACATTGGAGGGAGCGGGAGGGTTCTCATCTTCCTGCCCGACTGCAGACACAAGTTGCCTCTTTCCAGATCTGCAGTGCGCTCAGACGTTCATGCTCAGTGTGGTGGCCACGAACGACATGTGCAACAGCTCTGAGAGTGCCGAGATCTCAGCGAGAACCGGTAACTGCACATTCTTTGATTTAAAAGAAATCGGAGCCTTTTATTTCGGGCAAACAGCGTGAAAGCTATTACTGTATAACGTCTTTTTTTGTGTGGACTTCCTGTTGAGGATGTTTGAGTGTCTGGAGGCACTTGGACGAACATTTGATGAATGATTTGTTTTATGAGATGACAACTGTCAGGATTTGGCTCGAAGCTCAGCTATCATAGTGATGGTGAATCATTCAAGTGAAACACCTCTTTCTATCGGTCATACTATACACACAGTCATAATAGTCTTCTTCCCCTCCCTCCTCCAGCACCCTGTGATCCTACAAATGTGGCCTCTGCTCTGCACTGCCTGTCTGGTGTGGTGACGGTGACATGGGGGGCCGGCGCTGGAGCAATTTATTACTCAGTCCTCGCCGAGAGCAACGGACACATCGACTACTGTAATTCCAACAGCACTTCCTGTGAGCTGAGCCAGCTGCATTGTGGGAAGGACTACGCTGTGACTGTGCTTGCAGGGGACGGGAGCTGCAACAGCTCCATACTCGCCAAAGCCAACGTGACAACAGGTAAAGAAAGACACAATAGGGGTTAGGAACCGTTGTTGTTTAATTTTACCTGGAAACCATTGTTTTGACAGCTATCAGTGAATACAGACGAGCAAAGCTGGTGCTTATGAGCAGGGCCTTTGACAGGAAATTAGAAAAACTGATGTCACAAGTGTCTCCAAATAAAGCCCGTACGACTTTCAGAAACTAGAACTATGTAGAAGTCCACTCCCTTTAATGTCTTCAATGGGAGCCAAGACCCTCCTTATGTGATATAGTCCTGTCTTTGTCATGTTGAGAAACCACTCATATTCCGATGAAGGTCTTCGGCTTGATGAACTCATAACCAATTCTTGAATGCAAAATCTTCCCCATTTTAATTGTGAAGCCTCCTTAAAGATGGATAGAAATTAAGGGAAATGACAGAGATTTGATATGGGACCAGCAATTACCACTGAACTCTTAGAGAGCCAAAAGATTCCTCTGAAAGACAAAGTTGAAATGTATGACAATCTCTTGCCCAGCCCTCTGCGCTCCAGTGATCCAGGATCACTCCCTGGACTGTGTCTCCAACCACACCGCGGTCACCTGGGTTGAGGATGAGGATGCCATCAGCGTCACGGTCAACGCAACCTCCAGCCAGGGTCACTCTACGTCCTGCAGCTCCTCCGCCAACAGCAGCTGTGTGCTGGATGACCTGCAGTGCGGACACACCTACACCGTCCAGGCTGTTGCACAGGGAGCCCAGTGTTTGAGCAAACCCAGCTCTTCTTTTCAGATTGTCACAGGTAAGTTATCATTTAGACTTCTTCGTGTTGAGGCTATTGCATTCGGGGGGGCCACTTGATGTTGGCGGGGTCTGATGGCGTATTCAAGTATGAGGTGTTTGGGATGTGACTGTATACTCCACTCTCACCCAGCGCCCTGTACCCCTGCAAATGTGGAGTACACATACTCCTGTGAGACTGGCATCGCCTTTCTGAGCTGGGACGAGACTTTGGGAAGGAAGAGCTTCTACGCCGACGTCTATTCTGAAGGCGACATGGCCTCCTGCGGCACCAGCCAGACCGACTGCTCCCTCCCCTCTCTACTCTGTGGTCGCATGTATGATGTGGTCGTGATAGCGGTGGCTGACCACTGCAACAGCAGCGTGCCAGGTGTCACGCAAATACAGACAGGTAGGAGACAGGGTGTGTGTGTGTGTGTGTGTGTGTGTGTGTGGAGGGTTTAAAATGACAGGTTACCTGATTTTCTGTGGGTGTAATCTCCACTCAGGGTGCAACTATGAACTGAAAATCTGTTTAAAAATGAGACTGGATTTTCTGCATTTTTTCAAAAAGACTCACATTGGGACAGATAAAATATCTCCTGTCTTCCCAGGTGAAATCTAGAATAGTTTTACTCCCAAAATGAAGTAATTGATTAGTGCTTCCGCATAAAGACTCAACTGTGTTTTTTTCATCAGCCCCTTGTGCTCCCATAAACACGAGTGCCTCCCTGGTGTGTGACAACAACACAGCGGCGGTGAGCTGGCAACAGAGCCCCGGTGCCGTTTCCTACAAAGTGACGGCACAGGGCAGAGACGGCGACGCCAAACACTGCACGACAAACGACACAGGTTGTCTCCTACCCAACATGCACTGCGCCCAGACCTACGTGATCACGGTCACCCCCTTCTCTAAGCGCTGCAAGGGCTTCGACAGCTACCCTCACACTTATATTGCAGGTGAAGTGGGGAAAGAAAGAAAAAAGCACTTTGTCATACTTTGATGTGATATGGATATTTGTCTTCATTCAAACTTATTAAAAAAGTACTACACTAGATTAATACTACACAAATTGATCAACACAAACATTCTGATGTATCAGTTAAAATACAAATTTAGCAACATAGTATTATGTTAATTAACAAATAATTTGAATTTAATAATTACTCTAAAATGTTTTAAAGTCTTTTACTTCAGTTAAAAAATGTTTAATGCAGGACTTTTACTTAATGTTTTGGGGGATATATTGCTACTTTTACTTAAGCAGAATATCTGAGTACTTCTTTCTGGCTTCAAGACAACTATCGGCTACTGGATCTTAATTGTTAATTTCACTTCTTATTGTATAATGTGTGTCTTGGTGGTGATTGTGACAATCATATTGAATATAGTGTAATCACCTATATTATTTTAATTAATATATAACATATTAAGTATGTTTGCTACATGCCAAAGTTATCATAGTCCTTAAAATATGTTCTAAATATTAAACAAGTTTCTGCGCATGCTCACTCCACTTTAACTTCTCCTCTGTCTTCAGGCCCCTGCCCTCCCACCAACGTCGATGTGTCCCTGCAGTGTGTTGGTAATGTAGGTCACGTGACCTGGGCCGCTGCCCTACGAGCAGATCTCTATGTGGCCACAGCGGTGCCGTCTGCTGCGGACCAACAAAACCACAACTGCACCTCCAACGGAACAAGCTGCTCCCTCACAGACCTCAACTGTGGCGAGACGGCTGTCGTCACCGTGGTCACCGTCCAGAGGGGCTGCACGAGCGAGCCCAGCATGCCGTTTACTTTCCAGTCAGGTCAGAGACTGTGTGCACAGACATTAAAGGAACAGTTCGACATTCTTGTCCCAACTTGTTTTTTGCTTTCTTGCTGAGAGTTGAGAGAGTATGAGAAGATTTGTCAAAATGTCAATCTATTCTTTTAAGTCTGTATATAATGTTTTTCAAAGCAGTGTAAACATATTAATATCTTTTCTTTAAGGCTTTACATATAATTTGATATTTTTTTTGATCTAATAGTTAGACTTTAATCAGTGTATAAATATAATTAATTAAATTCATGATTATTATTCTACATATTTATATATATATTTTATATATTAAGTATTGAACAATTATAAATCTTATATTCTACAAGTGTCACAATCATATAAACTATTATATGATTGGTTTTAATTTGCAAAAATGTATATTTGAATCAGATAATTAATTAAGATTTTCTCTCTCTCTCTCTCTCTTGTTCTCAGTCCTTTGCCCACCGACCGGTGTGACTGGAGTGACAACTTGTAGCAGCAATGACATCGCGGTAAGCTGGAACCCGAGCTCGGAAAGTGGCGTTAACTACGACATCCACTCTCAAGAAGATGGCGGGGCCAGTGCCAACTTCTCCACGACCCAGACATCCCAGGTGCTCACCGGGCTGCAGTGTGGCGAGTTGTATTCACTGACGGTCGCTGCCAGGGACAACGAGTGCACCAGTGTCCTCAGCAGGCCTCTACTAACTGAAACAGGTCCATATGTTGATAACTTGGTGGCTACAATAATGCAGAGAATGATTTCTTCCTAAATCTTTCTTTCAATCATTTTATTTTAAGTTTATACAAGTTACACATTACCTCAAACTAGACACCATTTCTAAATCTATTTCCTGCCAGCTCCGTGTCCTCCGACCAACCTGACGGCCAGAGCCAGGTGTGGAACCAACTTGGGGACGCTGACCTGGGCGCCAAGTATCCACGCCATCTCCTACACAGCGACGGTGACTGGTGTCCACGGCCACGCAGCTTCCTGTTCATCAAACGCCACAACCTGCTCAGTGAGGTTGGATTGTGGACGCCAGTACTCAGCGGTTGTGGTCGCTTCCAGCGCGACATGCAACAGCAGCACGGGAGCACCCTTAACCTTTGACTCAGGTAAATGACACGTGCAGCTGTCTGGGTTGCACTTTCACTGTTTCCAAGCTTACAACCAACAATTGAATGATTAATAAAAATCGATCATCTTCACACAGCTCACTGTCTGCCTGACAATGTGGTAGCAGAGCTGGACTGCAATGTCAACTCCTTTGCGGTTCAGTGGAGTGCGAGCGTCAGCGACGCCGGCTCCTATACTGCGATCGCCATTGGCAGCGACGGCTCCCGTGCAACCTGTGACTCCCCGAACACAAACTGCACCCTCCAGAACCTAAAATGTGGCCTCAACTACAGTGTTGTGGTCACTACACCGTCAGTCGACTGTGGCACCATCGAGGGATCCGACTACAGAATGCAGTCAGGTAGCAAAGGATCCTCACTCTTAATCGCATCCCTTCTTATCGTGAATCACTGTGTTCTCACAGCTCTCGTATTCATCCACCTCTTCCCCCTTAGCCGCTTGTAAACCCGAAGGGGTGCTGGTGGATCTGCAGTGCAGCACTAACATGGCGTCGGTGACCTGGGGAAACTCGGGGCTGGACCAGACCCAGGTGGTGTCAGCTGTGGACAGCAGAGGAATGACCACCACCTGCAGCTCCAGCAGCTCCAACTGCACCCTCGACCAGCTGACCTGCGGGGAGAGCTACGCCCTCAGTGTGGTCGGCCACACAGACTCATGCAGCAGTGAACCAGCTGTTGCAGGAACGCTCAACGCAGGTACGAATAATTTAGCAAATAATAATGTACAGCGAGCATTACATGGTCGACACACCCTGAAGCAGGACTGAAACCAGAAGAACATGAAGAAATAATCACGAGCAGAGATTCTAGGTATGTATGAATTGCTTAGATTAGAAAAATGAATCATGGTAAGATGTAAACGTAACATTCTGCTGTGAATAATGTACTATGAAGGCACAAGGAAGGTGGACAATGTTTTTTTACTTTAATATGAACAGACATGACCTTAAAGATATTTAATGTTTTAGAACCATCAAGATCCAAAGGTTTGTAATCAAGGAATTATTATATTATTATATATATTATTATAATTTGTTTTAGCAAACTGACTTTGACTTGCCCGTCAAAACCAGGAAAGCAACAGCGGTTCAAAGTTTTGCCTAAGTATATTATTATTATTATTTTATGAATGTTAATGTGTGTGGGCTGCATGTTCATGTTGTAGTTAGTGGAGGTGTAGCAAATTAAACTGTCGCATAATTTAATCTGCAACAGAACATTTTATTTATAATAATCTGTTAAGTAACCATCTAAACATCCATCCTCTAAAACTTCATTTAAATATTCTATTTTATATTACATTATACTTTACTACAAGTGCCTCAAAATAGGCCCTTTTTGACACATCCCAATTTGAAAAGCAAAAGTGCAAATAATATGGTGGTTGAATTCATGCACCAAATGGCTGGCGGTCTTTGCGATAACAAAGCGCCGAGAAACTTGCAGGAATACTTGTAATTAAATGCTCCGGAGGACTAAACTAAAAGTGACCACATATCTACCTCTCTTTCTTCCCACCAGCTCCGTGTGTTCCCACCCACCTCACAGCACAAGTGGACTGCCAGACTGGGATCACCGGGGTTACATGGGACTCAGCACGCGGTGCCACGTCTTACACCGTCTATGCTCGAGGGGATCTCGGCTACGCTGAATGTAACAGCACTGACACCAACTGTAACTTCCTTAACCTGGCGTGTGGGCAGGACTATGGCATCACAGTGGTGGCCCGCCATGACTCCTGCATCAGTTCGGTCAGCCAGTCCATCAACGCCACCACAGGTAATAACACGAGAGCAGATCAGCTGATTAACAGTGAGGTACTGGAGCGCGTTGCATCCAGCCATGTCCTGCAAAATCAAAGTGCTCTACTGCATCTTAAAGAGTGCAATAATTAACATCTCACCTTGAACTTCTCATCAGAAGCTACAGAATGCACTTGACATCGGGTGCGTTTCAATACCCATACTACCACAGGAAAAGATTTGCTATAGTAAAATGTCAGAATACGCCATGCAACAATAATGACTTTGTAATGGCAACTGCAGCATGCACTAAAAGTACAAATACAAAGTATGTGGTTTGAAGCAGCCCTATTATCAAAACCTGAAGAAAATAAGTTGGCATCACATTTCTTGGACAGGGAAGTAGTCTCTGATCCACCATAGTTAACATCAACCACATGTATTCCTGCTACCCTACGAGTGGTTTGACACCACGTCTCCGTTTCCTTTTTATTGTTGTTTTACAATCAGTTACCTATAATAAGTTTCAACAACCTTAACACGTTGAGGCTTGTGCAAGAAGACACACTTCTCATTTCTGTTGTGTCCTATGGTCGCAACAATGTGTGAATAAAAGAGCAGTGTTTTATGGGAAGTGTCAGAGGCATGAACAATTCTCAAAACACCCATTTAGAATCAACAGAAGCAAATGGACTTGACAGAAATCACAGTTTTAGTTTACACAATACATACCCACACAACCCTGAGCCTCTACACACCTCTCTGTCCAGCTCCTTGTCCCCACAGCGGTCTGCAGAAGACCCTGGACTGTGACACCAACACGGCTCTGGTGTCCTGGACGCCCGGCAGAGGCATCCGCTCCTATAACGCCTCGGCAAAAGCCTTTATCCCCGTGCACCAGCAGACCTGCTCCACCAGCGGCTCCTCCTGCAACATCAGCTCTCTGCACTGCGGGACGAGCTACAGGGTGAGCGTCAGCGGACTGGGACAGAACTGCCCCAGTCCGGCACAGAACTGGCACCAAATCAACACAGGTGACTTTTTATACTTCATAGAGTTTAGCTGCCAACTACTTTGAGCTGACAGTTTCAACAGTTCATCCATTGCTTTCAACTGGCTCATCATTTCAACTCCATATCCACGTTGAGCTATTGAGCTACTTTTACTACTGTTTATTCTTCATTTTTCTACCAGAACATTTGTCGCTATTTATCAATTACTTTCAGCTTATCGTTTCAACAGTTTTTCAGTCACTTTTAGCTCATTATTTCAACTGTTGATAAATTACTTCTTATCTAATCATTTTAAAGTATTTATCCATTACATTTAGCCTTCACCCTCATATCCATGTTACACACTCTCTCACACACACACACACAGACACACACACACACACACACACACACACACACACACACACACACTTAGATGCATGTAGATGCATAATATAAATCAGGGGTCACCAACCTTTTTGAAACTGAGCTACTGTAAGGGTACAAAATAATACGAAGGGCTACTTGTTTGATATAAACTTCCTGAATAACACATTTGCACAGATCCCCTTTAACTAATAATAATAATAATATATGTGAAGTGGGATCACATATCAATATTAATTATTACTCACAATAGATGGTAGGAAATGCAGATATATTTAAACATGCAACATTTATTTCTGTTAATCTGCTTCAACATTTGAAAGTCAGAGGTATGAAAGGATTTGAAACGAATGAAACACGTGGCTCAAGTTGATCAAAGTCACAAAACCTGTTGTCAAACTCTGGCCCTAGTCTGTTTATGACTTCAGAGAACTTTTCCACAGCTTTGTCCCTTGGTCTGAGTGGCTTTGAAACAAGTTTAGCAGACTCTGTGTGTCAGTGGGCTTTCCTTCACTGTCTGTATGTCAGTGGGCTTTCCTTCACTGTCTGTATGTCAGTGGGCTTTCCTTCACTGTCTGTGTGTCAGTGGGCTTTCCCTCACTGTCTGTATGTCAGTGGGCTTTCCTTCACTGTCTGTGTCTCAGTGGGCTTTCCTTCACTCTGTGTGTCAGTGGGCTTTCCTTCACTGTCTGTATGTCAGTGGGCTTTCCTTCACTGTCTGTGTGTCAGTGGGCTTTCCTTCACTGTCTGTATGTCAGTGGGCTTTCCTTCACTGTCTGTGTGTCAGTGGGCTTTCCTTCACTGTCTGTATGTCAGTGGGCTTTCCTTCACTGTCTGTGTGTCAGTGGGCTTTCCTTCACTCTGTGTGTCAGTGGGCTTTCCTTCACTGTCTGTATGTCAGCGGGCTTTCCTTCACTGTCTGTATGTCAGTGGGCTTTCCTTCACTGTCTGTGTGTCAGTGGGCTTTCCTTCACTGTCTGTATGTCAGTGGGCTTTCCTGCACTGTCTGTGTGTCAGTGGGCTTTCCTTCACTGTCTGTATGTCAGTGGGCTTTCCTTCACTGTCTGTGTGTCAGTGGGCTTTCCTTCACTCTGTGTGTCAGTGGGCTTTCCTTCACTGTCTGTGTGTCAGTGGGCTTTCCTTCACTCTGTGTGTCAGTGGGCTTTCCTTCACTGTCTGTGTGTCAGTGGGCTTTCCTTCACTGTCTGTATGTCAGTGGGCTTTCCTTCACTGTCTGTGTGTCAGTGGGCTTTCCTTCACTGTCTGTATGTGAGTGGGCTTTCCTTCACTGTCTGTGTCAGTGGGCTTTCCTTCACTGTCTATATGTCAGTGGGCTTTCCTTCACTGTCTGTGTGTCAGTGGGCTTTCCTTCACTCTGTGTGTCAGTGGGCTTTCCTTCACTGTCTGTATGTCAGTGGGCTTTCCTTCACTGTCTGTGTGTCAGTGGGCTTTCCTTCACTCTGTGTGTCAGTGGGCTTTCCTTCACTGTCTGTATGTCAGTGGGCTTTCCTTCACTGTCTGTGTCAGTGGGCTTTCCTTCACTGTCTGTATGTCAGTGGGCTTTCCTTCACTGTCTGTGTGTCAGTGGGCTTTCCTTCACTCTGTGTGTCAGTGGGCTTTCCTTCACTGTCTGTGTGTCAGTGGGCTTTCCTTCACTCTGTGTGTCAGTGGGCTTTCCTTCACTGTCTGTATGTCAGTGGGCTTTCCTTCACTGTCTGTGTCAGTGGGCTTTCCTTCACTGTCTGTGTGTCAGTGGGCTTTCCTTCACTGTCTGTATGTCAGTGGGCTTTCCTTCACTGTCTGTATGTCAGTGGGCTTTCCTTCACTGTCTGTATGTCAGTGGGCTTTCCTTCACTGTCTGTATGTCAGTGGGCTTTCCTTCACTGTTTGTGTGTCAGTGGGCTTTCCTTCACTCTGTATGTCAGTGGGCTTTCCTTCACTGTCTGTATGTCAGTGGGCTTTCCTTCACTATCTGTATGTCAGTGGGCTTTCCTTCACTGTTTGTGTGTCAGTGGGCTTTCCTTCACTCTGTGTGTCAGTGGGCTTTCCTTCACTGTCTGTATGTCAGTGGGCTTTCGTTCACTGTCTGCAATGTAGACAAAGTACTTACACCTTTCACTTCTGGCATCTTTTTTTCCATAAAACTGAGGACGGTCGGCAAAAGCTCCGGCACATGATGCCATGTTGTCTCTCCAGCGATCACTCGCAGCCCCGCCCCCTTGCGTGCAGACAGCATGACAAGGAGCGGAGCAGTGAGTGCCTTCTGATCGCGCGCTATTTTAATGACGTATCGATACTAAAAATGTG
Source organism: Cyclopterus lumpus (assembly GCF_009769545.1). Classification (NCBI taxonomy): domain Eukaryota; kingdom Metazoa; phylum Chordata; class Actinopteri; order Perciformes; family Cyclopteridae; genus Cyclopterus; species Cyclopterus lumpus. The sequence continues at coordinate 10,214,275 of NC_046969.1, read as the reverse complement.
CAAAATCGTATCGTTTGTTACATTACAACTGCATCTGCATCGTTGCAGATGGCTGACATTCAGTGTTAAGATGTCTACAGCATCTTAACACTGATGTCTAGAGCATCTTAACACTGATTGGCCAATACGCGAAACGTCAAATCAAAGATGTTTTATTGCGAAGATCACAACATCTCCGCTGACCGTATCGATATTGTTTTTTTGTTTTTTTGACGGAGCCCAATGTTGACTTGTTCTATTTTTGGAACATGCCTTGCGGGCGACTCACGTGGTCCCTGCGGGCGACCAGGAGCCCGCGGGCACCGTGTTGGCTACCTCTGATATAAATGATCTCTCATTCCCTCAGCTCCCTGTCCTCCCACCCAGCTGAGGGTCGACTCTTTATGTGAATCAAACAACATCTCGGTGTCATGGCAGGCCTCGCAGGGCTCCGCCTCCTACATGGCGGTGGTTAAGAATGCACAGGGCGGCCGGTGGTCCTGTGACACCAACAGCACCACCTGCCAGGTATCTGGTCTGCTCTGTGGACAGCAGTACCAGGTCTACGTTGCTGGTGTTGATAAGACGTGCGTTGGAGCCAAGAGTGATGTCAAAGTAATTCATACAGGTATTTAAACCCAAGTCATATTTGGTTTGTCTTTGGTCACCTGGAACTCCATTTACTGTGTGAATTGTGACTGATTTTAGCATTTTAATAAGAATGATTTTACATTTGCTGTGTATGGGTAACATACATTTAACAGGTTTTGTCTTCAGGTTTTAAATATCTAACTCCCCACAAAAAAAAAGAAAATGTGGTGTTTGAAATTGAAATCTTTTGCTGCTCCAAGTGGTGGTACTTAAAAAGAAAAAGAAACATGTAAAGGAGGGGAAGGAATTTGATTAACTTAAAAAAGTAAGACTAACTATACAGTCAGCACATACAGTAAATAACTAAAGTAATAATATTAACAAAAATGTAACGTTTTCAAGGTTTCAACATTTATTGCAGAGCCACTCAACTCATCATCTCTTAGGCATGGCCTGTTCAAAAAAGACTAGTATTATGTTTTTTCTGTTTACAGTTCCACCTCTATTCCTTCTCTGTGCTCTTTCTGTTCAGCCCCGTGTGTGCCTCAGAACATACAGAACAACCTCGACTGTTTGTCCGCTGGCCTTAACGTTACCTGGCAGTCGACGGGTGACGTTTCTCAGTTCCGCGCCTCCGTGGCGAGCAGCAAAGGTCACGTCAGCTTCTGCCAGACAAATAAGCTTCACTGCGTAGTGCACAACATGCAGTGCGGTCTGACTTACAACGTTACAGTGGTGGCCCAAGATGAGGCCTGCAACAGCTCCCATAGCCCCAAAAAGCAGGTCCTTACAGGTGGGTCAAGCTGCAGTTGATTGTTACAGCACATCTGAGTCCACAAATGTCTCTTTTTCTCCGTGCTATTTGAATGTTGCAAATAATTCATCTTTCCAAGTACAAAAAACTGTATGTTTCTCGACCACAGTGCATTTTTGTATTTATCCAATCAGATCTGTAAATGATTCAAGAGACTAAAGGACAAAGAGTTTGTCAATCTTAAAAGCAGCTAAACATGCAACATTGAGTCACGATGCTTTTCAAATGGCACTTCCATATCAAGAACATATTCAGTCCATGAGAACGATACATTTTTATGTCTTTGTTCATCCTCACCTCACCTTCTCCTCTTCCTCTCAGCTCCCTGTCCTCCCCCGACCTTCCTCCCTACTGTCAACTGTACCACCGGTGTTGTATCTGTAACCTGGAACAACAGTGTGGCGGGGGTCGTGCACACGGTGTCTGCGGTTGACGCCACAGGTCACCGACACAACTGCAGCAGCACAAACGCCGGCTGTAATCTTATGCTGGAGTGCGGGACAGAGTACACCGTCACCATCACGCCATCCAGAAACGGGTGTGTGGGCAGAGACAGCCCCACACAACTGATCAAGACAGGTAAGGATCAATATTTTAGTTTTGCTTGAATAAAGGAGGCAGCTGGACACTTTTATTTGAGCTTATAGTCTGCTATTTGATGTGACTCTTTTTAAAATCATATTTGTGTCTTTGTTTCTTGTATAGTCTCTATAGTCAATGTCAGGGTTTTAAGCATAATATGCGTCATAAAACAAGTCATGCTCTGACCTGTTCCTGGTTACCTCCAGTTCCCTGCGTACCTCGCCTGTCTGGTGTGGAGATCGACTGCCTGGTGAACTCAGCCTGGGTGATGCATGAGGAGTCTCCAGGGGCTGAGGAGTACATCGTCATGGCGACGGACAGCCAGGGTGACATCCAGACATTTGAGTGCAACTCCACGTCAGACGGGGTGTGTGCTGTGCCGCCGCTGACTTGCAGCCAAAACTTCACCTTCACCGTGGCGGCCCGAGACCAGCAGTGTCCCAGTGCACCAAGCAATGCTGTCTCGACTGAGACTGGTAGATTACACACTAAATTAATTAAACTATATACATAGATGAATATTAAAAACAGTAGTTATAATTTGAAAACAAGAAGTCACTTAAATTGTTTCATTACACAGAGCTATTGAGCTGTAACTGTTGGCTTAAATCTTAAATTAAAAGTTCTGCACTCAAACAACAGAAAGACAGGAAAGAAAAGAGGAAATACAGAACCTGATCTGTATTAAAATATAGCTCTATTCACTTATTTGCTTTATTTGTATTTCTTTAAAACATGATGTTTCAGATCTCCAGACCAAGTTTTTCAACTCCTTTTTTATCTCTTGAAATTATAAAATAATTTGAATGCCATTAGAATAGCTTGAAAGATACAACATTAAATAGAAATAGCTTTAATGTTAGAAATGAAGACATTAGCTACTCTAGTAATGACTGAATGATGAAGTGCCATTTCTTTTACATAGTAGTTAACACATCTAGCCTCTAATAGTAGCTTCATGCTGCTTTTGTACCTCTTTCTGAGTCATGTGCCTTGGCTGTAAGGTGACGTACTTAGAATCTTGTTTTTTGTAGTGGAAGTATAGATCCGCGGTTCATCAGGAGGTTGTTTTTTTTAAATTGTACCTCACAGTGCTTCTCCTTCCCCAGCTCCCTGTCCTCCTGAGAAGGTAGAAAAATCCGTGGGCTGCGACAATCGCACGATCAGCATCGCCTGGCCAGCCATTCCTGGTGCGGTAACGTACACGGCCTCGCTGGAGCAGATAACCGGAGGCCGATTCTGCTGCACCACGTCGGACATCGGCTGCGACATCGACGATCTGCCATGCGGAGAAATGTACATTCTGGTTGTCGTGGCCGAGGGACGGACGTGCAACAGCTCCCAGAGCGAAGGGGACATCACCAGGACAGGTGTGATATATACGCATTCACACATCATGGAAAGAATTAGGTTCAGTTATTAAAATACCTACAGCTACAGAGCCCAGGATTTGTGAATAGTCCATTAAAAAAAGTGAGCATAAATACATGCCTATGCTGAACTCTCCCCCCTCAGTGCCATGCGTTCCTCAGAACCTCGAAGCCAGTCTGAGCTGCAGCGACAACGTGGCCTCCATGTCGTGGAACCACAGCAGGGGAGGACAGCTTTACAGAGTGAGGGCTGTGGGCACCGATGGCCACATGGACGAGTGCAGCTCCAACACCAACCAGTGTGACCTGACGGGTCTGCGCTGTGGACAGTATTACACAGCTACTGTGATGGCAGAGGACCGAGACTGCCAGAGCAAACGGAGCGACGGCGTGACGATCAAGACCGGTGTGTTGAGCCGAAGTTCTCTCACCAACGTTATCCAGAGCCGCATACAACAAATTACATTTCTGCATGTAGTAATTGTTTCTTTTCATCTATAACCTATAACCATGTAGCCTCATACAGCTCATGCTATTTATCTTTTTGTTGTTGTTGTTTTCACAAATGTTGTGACGTGATTCTTTAGGTTTTTTCTTTTGGGAAATAAGCTTATACCACTTGCATGTTTGTATGGTAAATATACAGCTGTGTTTTGCCAACATTTGTGATTGACAGACTCCAGGAAGTCACTGTGCATGCCCACAAAACAGTCAGGTTTACAAGCCCCCTTAAAACCAATAATTGTGTTTTTTATATTCCATCGGAGAGAGCCAGGCTAGCCGTTTCCAGTCTATATGCTAAGCAAAGCTGCTGCTGCTTGTAGCTTCACAATTAGCACACAGACATGACAGGGACATCCAATATGTATGTATTATGTATAATACTTTCTTTAACTCTGGTGACCCACGGTTAAACGAAAACTTAAAGCCCCGCACCAAATCTTCTTTATCTCTTCTCACTAGTGCCGTGCACACCTGCAAACGTCTCCTCTGCGGTGGACTGTGAGGGCAACAGTCTGACGGCGTCCTGGTCTGAGAGCTCAGGAGCCGACTCCTACATCGCCACAGTGCAGGACAGTAACGGTCGGAGCACAACCTGCCAGGGCACAACCGAGGGCTCCTGCAACGTGACGGGACTCGGCTGCGGTCAGATGTACCTCGTCTCCGTGGTGTCCTCAGATGGATACTGCAACAGCCCGTCCACCCCAGTGGTTGAAACACCTTCAGGTACAGAGAGTCAAGAGACAGACACACATCTTACTCGTCCGTCCTCGTTCTTTTTAGACATCAGAGCGATGTCGTTATATAAATAAAGTTAAAGCAAACTAAAGGCATGACTGTCATAACTGTGTTACCTGTCCTCTCAGTTCCCTGTGAGTCGAGACGTATTGAGGCAGTGATGGACTGCGATATGCAGATGGCCATGGTGACGTGGTACCCAGGTGATGGGGCTTTGTCTTACATGGTAATGGCCACCACCGCGTCGGGCCTCAGCGTCTCCTGTGAGGCCAACAGCACCCACTGTGATCTGGATGGGCTGCTTTGCGGCCAGAGCTACTCCGTCTCGGTGGAAGCTGTGGGACAGACCTGCAGCAGCATCGCTCGCATGACAGGACAGCTGGTCACCGGTGAGCCGAGGGCACACGCGCTTAACAAAGCTGCACACATGCTGAGAGTCCCCGACCATTCAGTAATGTTTCAATTATTGTCCCCTCACCTGGATGTTGGGCCTTCACTGTGCAAAATGAGTCTCATTCGCTCATTAACACGTTTCCTCTGTGTTCCAGAGCCGTGCATCCCGGATCACATCGTCACTCAGTACAGCATGACGATCGGCCAGGTGCTGTGGGACGTGGCCGCCGGTGCTGATTACTATACAGTTCAAGGGGTAACCGAGCAGGGCCTGACAGTCTCCTGCATCACCAACGACACCAACTGTGCCATGTACAGCCTGGACTGCGGCCAGATGTACACCGTTAACGTCACTGCAAACAATCCTGTGTGTCAAGGCGTGTCCACCTCGACCGAATCCGTTGCAATTACGACGGGTGAGGAAACGCCCTGAGAACTGCACTCGCTAGGTTCTCAGGAGTCAGTGGACTTTCTTTGATGTCGTCAGCACGGCGGTAGTGTCAGTGTTGAGAGGAAGAGCGTTGGGATTTGAGAGCTTGATAACTTCTTATTAATTGATACATTTTTGACAGTCAATTGTCAAGTATAAATACAAAACTTTCCATTATTTCAACTTCTCAACTGTGAAGATGTGCTGGTTTTATTCTTGTCCTACAGAATATGACGGTAAACTAAATATCTATACGTTTTTTTATCTATACGAGTAATAAGTAAATAATAACGAGTAAATAATCAGCAGATTAATTGATAAGCGAAACAATAAATAGTTGTAGCCTTCGAAACGTGTGTAATTTAGGCTTAACATGACACTTGATATTTTCAGTATCTCTTGATGTGAATCGTACAATTAAACATACAAAGATTTGCAGATAAAGTAGCGTATTGGTGTTTTTTTAATATGCAGTATATATTAAACATAATATCTGCATGCTTCTTTTTCTTCCTTCAGAGCCTTGCCCGCCCAACAACGTGCAGACCAACGTGCAGTGTCACAACGACATGGGAATCGTGTCGTGGGGGGCCAGTTTTGGGGCAGTCGGCTATGAGGCCCGTCTCGCCGGGCGAGATGGCCACTTCCTGTCCTGTTACACAAACAACACCTTCTGTAACATAGAAGGCCTTCACTGTGGAATCGTCTACTACACAACTGTCATTGCTATCGGAGAAATACTCAACAGCAGCATCTCCAATACTGTCCTGCTGGTCTCAGGTATGGTGTATTCGTGGCTTCTGAGGTCAGTGTTTTCATGGGTTTCATGATATTCCACTGATGGACAGATGTCGGAAATGCTCCAAGAAATTTAGCGATGTGCTTGCAAAATGCAGCAAGCTAGCGAGCAAACAAGAATATATACAATGCAGGTTTCAAATATAATTTGTTTGTTGCCACACATGCAAATGTGTGGCTCCGGGGCAATACGTAATGAAACAAAACGTGGATTATTTAGAGGAAAATTCCTGAGGAGGAAGCATTCCTGAGGAGGAAGCACCTCTTTTTAAAAAGATATTACATTGTGTATGGATACGTATACACCCACCCAAGGAAGTCAACCTGAAGAGCAAAACACAGTATATTAAACAGCAGTGAGCAAAACAAGTCGCAGCAAGAAAAGCATTTAATGTTGCCAACAAAACAACTTTCTCGCTAGCTTTGGCCATTTTTCAAATTTTTCATGACCTCGAGAGCCTTTAGCGTGATTATTATAATTGCATTTTGCTTTCGTCTGAAGCTCCCTGTGCAGCTGGAAATGTGGCGGCGGATTCGGATTGCTACAACGACACGGCCGAAGTGTCGTGGAGCCTGGCCAATGGAGGGAACGCCTACAGGGCGACTGCAGCAGGAGAGGACGGCCACCGGGCTTCATGCGAGACTGATGAGCAGCAGTGTGATTTGACCGAGCTGCGGTGTGGTCAGACGTACAACGTCAGCCTCACGACCATCAGCGATCACTGCCAGACGGAAACACTCACTAATGTCACCTTCAGCACGCGTGAGTTGAGCAACATCTCAATCAGGAGTTGGGAATCACTGAAACGCATCTCAACTCGTCGTGTCGTTCAGGGCCCTGTAAACCTCTGCGTGTCGGAGTGGACCTGCAGTGTGGGACGAGAACGGCCGACGTGTTCTGGGAGCAAAGAGAGGGAGTGGAGCTCTACATGGCGACTGCCACCTGCAGCGTGGGAACGACTCTGCAGTGCAACTCCACCAAGTCCACCTGTCAGTTCTCCGACTTGTACTGCGGGGAAACCTACAACTTCTCTGTAACTGCATTCAGTGACATGTGCGACAGTGAAACCAGCAGCACTGTGGAGATCCAGACAGGTAGAGCATTACCTGGTTAGGTGACTGATTGAGAGATTGGGCTTTAAGCTGCATAACAATGGAGATTAAAATATCCTGATCACAGTTTAACAAAATATTGTCAGTGCGAGAGATGTTCTTATTAATATTATTTATTGATCGTTTCAAAAAAAAAAAACTATCATTTTGTATATTAAGTTGCTGTTTTTCACCCAACTTTATGCAGTAGGAAAATGTATTAAATTAATGTATTTCATTTTTTTGGTTTAATTAATTAATCGATATGTCAAATGATCGACAACTCAGCTACTATTTTAATAATTAATGAATTATTTTAAGTACAAATACAACAAATTCCCTTGATCCAGCTTTTTAAAATATAATTATTTGTTTGTTTAAGACGTTCGAATATGACAACCTGGGCTTTGGACATTATGATAGGCCCTTTTCACTATTTTATGAAATTGTAGCAAATAAATGACAAACTGATCAAAATAAATTGTTAGTTGGAGCAAGAACTGGAGCGATATTGAAACAAGCATGTCAGAAGTGGGGAAAGCAAAGATCACATCTGAACTAAAATACAATTTCACGAAGGACATTGTTTTCTTTTCCAGGGCCCTGCCAGCCAACTGGCCTCACGACCAGTGGGTCATGTGACAATGAGACGGTAGTGTTGGATTGGTCGGCAGCTGAAGGAGCATCAGTCTACGTGGTGTCAGCCACAGGAGACCTGGGATACGTCACATCTTTCCAAACTGAGGAGACAACAGTGGAGGCTGAGCTGCCCTGCGGACAGCTATTTACCTTCACTGTACAAGCTCAGGCTGATCAATGTGACAGCGCTGTGAGCATGCCTGAATCATTCAAGACAGGTGTGTGTTTCATTCACAGTTCGCTCTAATGGAGTGCACAGCATAATACGTTTATCACGTTGACACAATTCCCCCTCACCTCAGGTCCCTGCGTGCCCGAGCATGTACAGAGCTTCATACAGTGTGAGAACAACCTGGGAGTGATCAGCTGGGCGGAGAGCGACGGGGCGGAGTCCTACTTAGCCATCGCAGTGGGACAGGACAGCCACACCCACGTGTGCACCACAAACACCACCAGCTGCACCTGGGACGACCTGCACTGTGGCGAGCAGTACACCGTTCATGTCATTGCCAACGACTACCTCTGCAGCAGCAAGCCGAGCAACAGCGCGTCCATACGAATGGGTAAACGTGCTTACTTTATGTACTGTGCACAACGAGATATCTAAAAAGAAGGAATCACAACTAACTAACCTTCTTTTGTCTTTAGCACCCTGTATTCCTCAGAACTTCACATCATCTCTGAACTGCACTATGAAGGTGAATATTGGACTTTTACAAAAAGCTTCCTCCTCAGGAATTATTAAACTGTTGCATCTTTCTGCTCTGTGAAGCTCTTTTGTTTTGATAGAGGCTATACAAATCACATTTTATTAAACAAACTGAACATAAAACAATATATCGCAATCCATTTCTAAGGTGGGATCGCTGGCCTGGAATGCCAGTGACGGTGCTGAGTTTTACATCGTGACCGCAGAGACCAACAGCGGCCACAAAGAGCAGCTCAGCACCAACGAAACCTGGACCTTCATTTCTGAGTTCTTCTGTGGCCACAAGTACTTCCTGTCAATTCAGGCAGTTGACTCCGTGTGCACGAGCCTCCCCAGTCAGCCATTAATGCTCGAGTCAGGTAGTTTACTATTCCATCCACCCTTGTTTTCAAACAAAGACTATATCACAGTGTGCAGATGTATGTATGTATATATGTATATGTATATATGTATATATATATATATATGTGTGTGTGTGTGTGTGTGTGTGTGTGTGTGTGTGTGTGTATATATATATATATATATATATATATATATATATATATATATATATTTTACAGCTTTCACTAACCATTGGTCCTTCCTTCCCACAGAGCCCTGCCCGCCCACCGGCGTCTCCAGCTTCATGAACTGCCTCTCCAACATTGCGGTAGTCTCGTGGACCGGTTCGGTCGGGGCCGAGTTCTATACCGCTACGGTGACGCAAGAAGACGGCCAATCGCGAAGCTGCTGGTCTGACAGCACAGAGTGTGGCATGCCCGGCGTCCAATGTGGGCAGAACTACACGGTGACGGTCGTCGCCTCCAACGAGAAGTGTAACTCTGACCCCAGTGAGGCCGACACAATGCAGTCAGGTGAGACATTTCAAACCATTTCATCCCGAAACGTTGTTTTCTCTATCGTTCTTTCATGCATTTTTATTTCTGTAAACAGGTGGGTAAATACATTTGGTAAGTTAATTTGATGCTTTAAAAAAAATGAAGGCTTGTTAAGATGATCTCAAATTTGTTGTCACTCCACAATTAAATAATTAAACTTAATACAATCTCCTCCTGCCTTTCTCCAGAGCCTTGTGTTCCTACTGATGTGGCCGTGACGATAGACTGCTCTAAAAACCAGGCTCTCGTGTCCTGGAGTGCCAGCGAGGGGGCTTCGTCCTACAAAGTGACGGCTCGGAGTCCCCAGGGAGCCATGTCCACCTGCGAGAGTGCAAACCTAATGTGCACCCTGACCAACCTGACCTGTGGGCAGGCCTTCTCTGTCCAGGTGGTGGCGCAGGATGAGATTTGCTCAAGTTTACCAAGCCCAGCTACAAAGTTCAAATCAGGTAGAACAACTGGATCACCGTTGGATGTGAATGTGTGTCACTGACTTGTTGCTGTTAACGTGGCGTTACTCCAGTCCTCCCTTTCTTCCGTCCCTCTCTCAGTTCCCTGCACACCAAGCATTGGCTCGCTGGTTCTCGACTGCTTCACCAACTCCGTCCTCTTGGACTGGGTCTATGCCGAAGGCGCCCTGAACTACACGGCAACAGCTCGGTCCTCTAGCGGCCATGTTTCCACCTGCACCCACAACTTCACCAACTGCGAGCTGAAAGACCTGCAGTGTGGTCAGACCTATGATGTGGTCACTGTGGCCTCAAATGAGGAGTGCAGCAGCCCACCAAGCACCCAGTTGCAGATGGAGTCAGGTGAGCTCTAAAAGACAGAAGCATATTTAAAATTGTAGTTATGGGGTAAGTTTTAAATGCAGTTTTTGGGGAATTTATCACCAACTGAAATCTAGTTGATCTGATGTGTAAAGGCTCACATAACGACCTTGCAACAGTGACAGTGTGGGGTGTCAGTACTTGATATCCTTACCTTATATCTAAGATTGTTGTTGTTAGATGTGATTTAAGACCAGAATTATATAGTCTACAATAATAATGCATTTTATTTGTAATGCACTTTTCATTCAAAATAATCTCACTACAGAGCCAGTAGCCAACGAAAAAATAGCTGGCAGTGATTCAAGTCAAAAACACCTTGCTGAATAAAAGGTTTTTTTATACAGTTGAGGAGGTAAACATGGAGGAAGTAAAACCTACGGTGATCAGATTCGTCACTTTTATGACTCGTACTCATTTCATTCCTTAGTGAATTAAATAGTGAAAATAAACTACGACCTATTTTTCTGGGGACTCCCTGAAACTCCCCTAACTAGTGACTAACATTGATCAAAACCTCATTCGTGATTCACTTCCCTCTTCCAGTGCCTTGTCCTCCTGAGAGTGTTGTGGCTGCAGTGGACTGCTCTACGAACACGGCCCGTGTGGCGTGGCAGGCCGGCAGAGGGGCCGACTCCTACATTGTCCAAGCCGTCGGCGTGGAGGAAGATGAATCTCACTGCGAGACGGACTCACAGTCCTGCGTTCTCACAGACCTCATGTGTGGCTTCACCTACAACATCACTGCGATCGCTGTCAACAGCGCGTGCAACGTCTCACAGAGCGACATCACACAGCTGCATGCAGGTTAGAATCAACACACTGAGGCCTCGCCAGCGCGATAGATAGGCACATTGAATTGTGCCAACTGTGATTTTCTAGTAATATTTCAACACCTTTTGAATTGTTGTGAAGTTTCTGTTGCTGAGTCAGGGTACAAGAAAAGCATGCATGCATGTGTCACACAAAAGGGAGAACTAATGCTACTGTATTTCCTTAAGTCTTTGTGATTTGACATACTACTAATTACAATACAATATTTTTCCACAAAACTAATTTCGTCAAAATAGTGTTGGGTTTTCTCTGGTAGCGTTGATATTGCTAATACTGGATGGTTATTGGACCTCGTGTCTCTGTCTGTGCCTCTGCAGTGCCCTGTGTACCACAGCAGGTGGAGGCCCGGGTAGTTTGTGAGTCTGGTGCCGTGGCGGTCTCCTGGGAGCCCAGCAAAGGGGCGTCATCATACACCACAGTTGCCCAGGGCAACGCCGGCTACACGTCTACGCGCAACAGCAATGAGACAACCTGCCTGTTCAATGACTTGCTGTGCGGCCTCAACTACTCCATCACTGTTAGTGCTTCAGATGAGACGTGTAGCAGCGCTGGAAGCTCTGCCGTGGAGCTCAACACAGGTAGAATCACTTGTGAGGCATATTGAACGTCATACTGGAGCTGTATTTCTACCTATGTTCATTCATACCTGTCTGTCTGCCGGCTGGTCTTTAGTGCCGTGCATACCACAGAAAGGAACAGCGGAGATGGTGTGCAGTAATGACACGGGAGTTGTGTCGTGGGAAGAGGAGGAGGGTGTGTCCTCCTACATGGTGCGAGCTTTTGGGCCCGATGGTCACAAGATTCAGTGTAACAGCACCGCAACCAGTTGCCAGCTACCCAACATGCATTGCGGTCAGCTCTACAACCTGACATTGACAGCTGTGGATGGAGAATGTGACAACAGCAACGCCGACCTCAACCTGCAGTCAGGTACGTTTTTCTGTGTGTCGGGAGTCATTTTCCATGAGTTCAATCGTAAAACATAGAGCAAAACATAAATGCAATTTAAAATGCCATATAAAGGCACCACTGTCCACTGATGCAGTCGGAAAAAAGGCTGAAATGGAACTAAAAGCCAGAGACCTCAAGGGTTTGATTGCACTTCCATCAGTCCTGTATTGCATTTACTTAATGCCGTATCCCTGCAAAATCCCTTCTTGAACGACAAATTGTCAATAACAAATAAGCCAAAATATTCATATTTAAAGAGCTAAAAGATAAAATGCATATTACTTAATAAAAAAAGAAGAGATAATACAGCGGCACACTGCAAGTACGTTCTTAAAATCAATCCCATGTATACGAGTAGCTTTGTATTACATTAAGAAAATAAATGCCTGCATCCAACAAAATAACAAAGCAGGTCTCTCTTTCTGTAAGTGCTCTCTAGTCTTTGCCTGAGTTACCTGAACAAACTGTATTATGTTGGGTGTTTATTTTCGTCATCTGTACATCTTCCGGGCGGATAACATTAATAAAATCTAATAAAAATGTAAAGCTTTGGCTTTACAGTAAAAACACCCGTGTGACAGCTGACATACATGCTCAATACAGCCAAAACTGATCAGTTAAGAAAATGCCTCGATCTTCTTAAGCTTGATCGAGAAATTCCTACTTGCTGATATGTGAACTTTCTGATCTTAGCAACAGTAACTAGTGTGTGTCCTCTCTCTCTCTCTCTCTCTCCTAGTGCCTTGCAGGCCGACCAACGTCAAGGCTTCCCTACGGTGCCACTCAAACTCTGCTGCTGTGACATGGGAGCGAGCGAGCGGAGCGCTCTCCTATCTCGCGGTGGGTGTCACAGCAGATGGAAGCGACAAGACTGAATGTAACGGCACCATGACCCACTGTGATCTGAGCAACCTGCAGTGTGGACAGACCTACAGCGTGAGCGTGGTCGGCCGGGATGAGTCCTGTTCCAGTGTGGAGAGCCACCAGGCATACCTGCGAACAGGTACTGCAAACACGGGGGAGGGGGTGAACTCATTAAGGCTTCTTGTGATAAATATTCTTGTGATAAATATGTATTATTATTATGGTGGTGGGTCCAAAAGTATTTTTCTCCTCAGCATAATAGCAGTGAAACAAAATAATACCAAGCTGCCCTCTCTGCTCCGCCTCTCCCCCTCAGCCCCCTGTGCACCCCAGGATGTGGCTGTTGATGCACAGTGTGATGATGGCGCCATGGCCGTGTCCTGGTCCCCCAACCCAGATGCCCAGTACTTCCACGTGGCGGCAGTGAGCAACACCAGGGCGAGACTCTACTGTAACTCCAGCGCCACTGCATGCACCATCGGCGATCTCCCGTGTGGACGTCACTACAACGTCACCGTGCTGTCTGTGAGAGATGGCTGCGAGAGCATGCCGAGCGCTGCGGTCGAGACCTCCACAAGTATGCTTCAAGCACACATCCTCTTCCTCAAATGCTGCATGTACACACAGACGCGTATTGATGACATGATTTGCAGCTCCGAAATTCATTCACTTAAACACACGCTGAGCAGGTTCCAGATCCTCCACGAGGATCAGTCCCGTTCTAAACTGAAAAACCGGTGTGAGGAAAGAAAGGAAATAGCTGCTCCAAATTTAACACTCGCACCAACTGCAGGCAATGCGTGTTTTAATAGCAGTTTTTAAATATAGCTGTGTGTTTGTGCATGCTTCATATGTGTGTTTTATAGTTAAAGGGATTAATTCAATATTTTGGGACATATACACACACTTTCATGAAATGAGAAGTTAAATAACACAGTTTGTGTGTGTGACTAAGTACGGAGCTGGTGGCAGGACGCCAAGTATCCAGTAGTAAGTTGCGTGACTACGTGTTGCATGTACCTCGTTTGTTTAATTCACACATACATTGGGGGGAGTTACAGGCTGTAACTATCTCTGTTTTCTGATAAAGATGGTTAATATGTGCATTTCTTTTACTACCCGATTGAAAACAAATAATTGATAAACATGTAAATGGCTTGAAGATGGCGCACATTGGCATGTCTTCATAAACTAATGCTGTTGCTGATGCTCCCCCATGAAACAGGTTGTCTGCTAATGACATAATACATGCCATGTGTGTCTGACACCCCTCTGCTCCTGGAGAACGAGAAATAAGATATCCAATTCTGAATTCCCTCCATAGCTCCATGTGTGCCCAGAAATGCTCAGGGCCGCCTGGACTGCATCTCAAACTCTGCCTGGGTGACGTGGGACGTCTCAGAAGGAGCCCTCGGCTACGATGTGATGGCCCGAGAGGTCGGAGGTCACAACACCAGCTGCACAACCACCTCTTCTCCCTGTAATATCCCAGATCTGAAATGTGGGACCCATTACGACTTCCATGTCACTGCTGTCAACAAACACTGCCGCAGTAATCACAGCACCTTTGAGCTTGAGACAGGTACTCACCAAGACTCTCTACTCTCAGTGCACCCGTTTCTAAGTAAAGTGCTGAAATGTTGTCTATGAAATTATCTAGTAAACATTGTACAATATGATGCATTACCAAACACTAAATTAAACGCTATAACGATCTTGTCTGCCACAAAAGTGCTGACAACTACGGATCAGTGGCTACAAACACTTTTGGCTTGTGAGCCCTTAAAATGAACACTTGTTCATCAAACAGTGACTTTTCTTTCCATTTGATTGCTACTGGCAAAAAAAACTATTCGATGTTTCCCAAAAGAAGAAAATATTTGAGTAATAACAACTATCTATTTTTATCAATTGGGAAAGCAAAACAATATTTTTTTCTTCTTTTCCATCCCAGTAATCATCTTGTTACCCCCTTAAATTCATCGTACGACCCATCGGAGGGGTCCTAATGCCAAGGTTGGGAACAGAGTTAAAACTCTGCTCTTCGTCAGAAAACAGGATCTACTCTGTGCTTAATTTTACAACCACCCTTTAAAGAGTTTAATGCTATTCAGCTTCAATTAAGTCTTTTAATAAGAACAAATTAAGAAATGTTATAATATTATGTTTTCCTAAATTTACTTAACCATGACAGCTTTTTAATTTCATACGACGAGTGTTTTCTAAAGCTATTGTTTAATTCCCGTCCTGCTCTGTAGGTCCTTGTGCTCTCACATCCATTACTGCAGTGACACAATGCAACAGCGACACAATCCTGGCTGAATGGGAGATGAAGGAGAACACTCCGCTCTACCTGGTGACCGCCGAGGGCCACGACCAAACCCTCATTTCCTGTAACAGCTCCTCCAACTCCTGCGTTCTCCCGGATATCAGCTGTGGCATGCATTACAGCATCATAGTATCGACGTCTTCTGATAAGTGCAGCAGCCTCAGAAGCCCACCGAAGAAGATCAAAACTGGTATTTATAACAAACTCAATTCAACGTAAAGTCATCAGACATATCACAAATGAGAATCGTGTATCTAGTTTTAAAACTGTTATTGAAATTTGTGTTTTATGTCGTCTGTGAGGTTTACTGTATTTTTCTGGTATTTGTCATGGATTTTGTGTTATTGTGAGATCTTTAGACTGTGAAACTAATTATTGTGTAAACCCCAGGAAGAATTGCAGGTGCTAAATAGACAAACAAACAAATACACTTACGGGCTAGTTTGTTCTCTTTAGCTCCCTGTGTCCCAGACAATGTGACAGTGGAGGCAACATGCGAGGAGAATGGGGCCGCGGTGACGTGGGGCCGCTCCCCGGTGGCCACATCCTACCAACTGACAGCGACAGGGAAGGATGGACATGTAGCGAGCTGCAACTCCTCAGTAAACAACTGCACCCTGGGGGATCTGCACTGCGGGCAGACGTACAACTTAAGCATCACCGCCAGTGGAGACAACTGCACCAGCAAGCCCAATACTTCATCCTTCAGAACAGGTACACAAACGTATTGTATAGAAAACAATAAGTGAACTGACACATCTTTAAAATTGTTACTTGCAGCCCAAAATAGTCACATTTTTTTCAGAAGAGAATAGGAAGCTAGCGCATTTGGAGCTGAGAGCTCTAATGATACTGCAGTTTATTCAAAAATAAATGTCTGGTGTTGAAAAAGTAGTTTTTCCCAGTATGTACAATCTAGCTGCTACTTTTTAAATGTTGTTTCTACGTTAAGTTAATCTGACACACTGAACCGGATGTTCTCTCTGTCGTCGCAGTGCCCTGTGAGCCCTCTGGTCTCGCAGTGGATATTGATTGTGAGACCCACTCTGCCATGCTGTCTTGGGGTGCCAGTGAGGGCGCCGTGGAGTATTTTGGCTGCGCCCGATCTACGGATGGGGACGCGCTCTACTGCGACAGCACAGTCACCTCCTGCAAAATCGAAGGCCTGGGATGTGGTGACATTTACAATTTCTCTGTCGAAGCCTCAAACGGTGTCTGCAACAGCTCGTTTAGTGCACCACTGTGGGCGGGAGCAGGTACATATTAAAACATTTGCAGTTCACCATAATTAACAATGCTCCAATTAGTTAATTGAGCATGCATTCATTTTTTATATGGATAACAAAATACATGAAAAAACAAGTGTTTAAGTGTAATCTCTGGTCCTATGTATTTGTAAGAATTCTATTTATTTTACTGAAAAACATTCTTTGTTAAATATAGAACGTAGATGCTACAAATCTTTAGTCTTGCTCAGGTAACATACAGTAATGTAACAACCAATCAATAAACTTATGTTGCGTCCGTAGTACAGCTAGTGGTAAATATATTGTAAAAATCAGTATGTCCTTCCAAGAAGTCAAAAGCGGAAGTGTTTTTATTCTTTAAAATGAACTCAATTGGTAAACTACACCTGAAGAACAAGTGCTAAAAATGTATCTGGGCCACTTCCATTGGTAACATATGAATTTAACCTCTCATCTCTTTTGTCCTCAGCCCCATGCGCTCCGACTGTTCTTAATGTCCGAATGCAAAGGATAGGCCAAGCTCACTGGGCCATGATGTCATGGGACAATGTCAATTGTTCTGATGTTGAGTACCTAATGGAGACAACCGGTCGGATCCAAAACAACCCACAGACCCTGATGCAGGTCTCTTCTTACTGGTTGCCCAGGGCCTACTTTGAGTTCCCAATACCTTGCAGCACAGCTTATAACTTCACTGTACGCTCCAGAAACTCAGCCGGCGCCAGCGAGCCATCCGGTGCTTTTACTGGAGTCACAGGTGAGTTTGCACTGCATCCACCCGGAACTTTATACGGAAGGTTAGGAGGGATCTTAGTGGCCTTTAGAGCAATATCTCTACGAGGCAAATCACACCAAAACAATCTAAATTGCACTAAAAGTAAGAAGATTCAAACCGTAAAGTAGAGGCTGCTGTATAAACAGAAAATAAATGACGATATCATTATCATATCATAATTGTATAAACTTTCTTCATAGGATGTTAGAATTGTTGACAAATGATCAAAATCAATCAGCTTTCAACTACATGTGGTACATGTGTTGTAAACCATGTATTGTATGTTTATAAATATTAAATAGGCAGATTTAAGAATAGAGCTTAACTATATAATTTTCAATATTAGAGGGAATAACAAGTTTTACAGCATTATTCTTATTTTTGTAGTAAAACATTCAAATGATTATGGTGTAATTTGTGCAGGGGTCTGTAACAAACAAAGATGTTTCACAAGTGTATAGAATATTAGATGTATACCAGGGCATCTCTGCAGCACGACAATATTTAGGATAAAAATGCATTTTGACACACATTTTGCCGATAACAAATATTGTTCCATTTGAAAATTGCAGTAAGCCATATTGCGATTTTGATAACATTTCAATTAATTGTCCAACCCTACCTAAAAATGATGATGCATGATTTAAATACAACATCCCCGCAGTCCTTGTGTTCACTGCATTGCCACTGTTTCTTTCCCAGTGCCGTGTGCGCCACAGCATGTGAAATACACTGGTGACAGCGTGTCTGCTGTGCTTTCCTGGGATGCATCAGTGTTCGCTGTAAGGTACGCCGTCTACAACGTGTCCGGGGAAGCCCGTGTCGAGCTTTGCAACACCACCGGACTCTCCTGCCAGATGACCAGCTTTGACCCTAACGCCACTGAAGTGACAGCCAGCAATGCAGAGGGAGAAAGCATCCCTAACCGAGATATAACAGGTCATATATACGCACAACGCAGAAGCACCATCACAGTTTCTGACTGGCCTGACAGAACTGCTGACAAATCCTGCCAATGTATTTTATATTATGTCATCACTATTTCTTCTATATTACCATTTTTAAATTCAGTTTCTGACATTTGTCACCATTATTTCTCAACTTCCTCAGGTCCAGTAGGAGCTCGCAGAAGAAGAGATTTGCAGGCCAGTGGAATCTATGCCCACTCGGATAACAGTAAGTGTGGTGTTGTAACAAAACCAAGAGCTAGTGTGATACATCGTCATGACTCTGAAATCATCATAGGCCATAGGCCTGTACTATGAAAGAAGTGTTCATGTATCACCCATCTCTCCCTCAGATCTGGAAATCCCAAAAGTGCTGAATGTAACAGTAAGTGGAGTTTCCTTGTATGTGAAGTGGATGACGGTGAAGAATGCCACTGAGTACACGGTCGTAATTGTGGAGAAGCAGCAGACCAACCAGCCACCAAGAATGAGAACCGTGGAAGGTCATTTCTTCAATGAGACTGACCTCAAGCCGTGGACCACCTACTGCTTCAGGCTGGCAGCCCAAAATACCATCAGCCAAAGCACCTACTCCAGGCCAATGTGTAGAATCACTGGGGCCTCCCAATGAAACACCACCGACACACCGATTACACTTCACACTGGACTCAGCAGAAGCTCCATTGTAAGGGCTGCTGGTTTTCTTCACTCTGTAGCATCCACAACACAACTGTAACTGTCCAATACCTCAGAACTTTAGAAGGACACTTAAAAAGAAAGTAATTACAACTACAAAGCCACAACATTCTTCGGTTTGGGGTACTTCTTGCATGTCACAAATAAATGATGATCAAACCTGAGGAGAACCTTTAGATTTGAATGCTTATGAATCTTTGTTAGCAATAGCGTATATACATTTCATTAAATTGGGCTGGTATCATAGCAGCATTGTGGTATTAATGCTGTCTCTCAAAGTATTGCTGAAATTCTATTTATCAAAAATGGTTTTATTTTCAAGATGGTTATTATATTCTCTGGATGATTGTTTAAACTAAAAAGTAGTGTAAACTAAAACTGATATTTTTTCAAGCAATATTTTTTAAAACCACGCAGAATATTTTCTTTATGATGTACTATGTAACTTCTCATTTTGTGAACACTTTGACAATCGCAGAAATTAAAGAATAACAAATAATCTGTGAACCATTAAAAAACATCCCTCTGTATGAACACGAGTGTTGAAAACCTTCCTTGGAAAAAAACAAACAAACACGCTTTTATGTGTGTCTCTCTACCTGTGAATAATGATTTCAGCCCTAAATAGACACACAAGTACCTGTGCAACACATCAGTAACTTACAATGTTAACAACATTTAATGTTGGCATTCACTCCGTTTGGCCATTTATTGGATTCATACCTCATAATGTAGTAGTTTGTTTTTTCTATTAATTCTTTGCAATGCCAAGGCTTCACCTGAACCTCAATTTTATGGGTGACTGTTACGTTTTAAATAGCAATAATGTTAAACACACGGATAGGATACCTTGAGGAAATAACTAAATGGCTTTTCTAAACTAAGTGTTAAAACTCCATTGATGGTAAAAGGTAGTCTCAAAAACATAGTGGTTTACATCCTAAATGTGTCTTTTCGCGGTGAAAGAAAATACATCTGTATATCACAACATTGTTCTTTCACTGTGTTCAAATTTACTTCATCATCTAGATTAGACCGGCTTCAACTTCATAAACTAAATCTGCTTCATATACAGTATATTGTTATCTCTACGTGACCTTGGCCTCATGGGAAACTGGCTGTCGTATCTGAAAATGACCTGAAGAAAAAGGGATATACTGTATATATCGGAGGAATACAACTGGAGTTACACGAGCCAAAGTTGGGATGACAATCAGACCCTCATATTCAGTGCAAATGATCTTAGATCACAGCAAGATAATTTGAGAATACTGACAGAATATGTTAGAGTTTACTTTTAGAGACCCAGCAATAGGAACATGTTGAATAGAAGCTCTATAATATAAATGCGCTCCACATAATTTAAACATAGTTTGGCAATAGTTTAAGTAGATGTTGATCAGGATCCCAGACTACTATAATGACACATTTATACAGAAACACGTATTTCAGTTACAAGACAGTTTTTCTGTCTTGATTTTGCTGACAGTCCTTGTAAAAAAACAACAACAAAACGCGTCATCACTATAATAGCAGCGCCCTCTGGGGTCTCGTGGGGCCGTTGACGTTTAACAGTTAACGTAAGTTACCGTAACTAACGGAAGACAACGTCAAGATGGAGCCGATCTTCAGTCCGCCGCTTCACAGACAAAGACATCAATTTGTCATCGATTTTGTCAAGAGGATCAAACCCCAGAAGGTACCTTCTTCACGGGAAACACACTTTACACGTTAGCTTCAGAGAAAACGTCTGTTCGTGTAATGTTTGTTAACGATACGTCAAAAGCTAGCCGCTCTCGCTAACGCCGTGGAGCCAACGGCAGCTGACATAAATCCAGTTTTTGATTTAAATAAATAACATTGTAACTCCAGAAGATTATTATTATTATTATTATTATTATCACTCCAACGCTGTCTTTCATTTAGATTTGATGCCCAGTAGCTTTGAAGGGAGCTTTTTTAAATTACATTTCATAGGTCTCAATGTCTTTCTTTTTGGTGGAATGACGTTCCTCTTCGGCTAACCACTCAAAAAATATCAAAGTTCACATAAACATGTTTGGTAACTATGAAGCTTGAAATGACAACTAACGGCCGCGCAAAATCGACCTGTTATTTTGAGTGCGCACTGATATGGAACAGCTGCACCGGACTTTATGGCTGAATAAAGTACGCCCCGTGACTCACTCTCAACCAATCAGAATGCTTGATTTCATCTACCCGTATTATAACTGCAATTAACTGCTGTCGCTGGAACGTGCACTTGTTGATGTTTTGTGGTAACGTTAAATGGAACGAGGACGGATCGGCGAAGCAAGCGCGAGACAACTAGCGGTGTTTCCGGTTTTCAAAGTAAGGTATTAACACATGTAATACAAACTACATGTGGAAATATGATCAGTTGGATTAACCTATGTCACAGGAATTAGCACATTACCTGTGTCCCCTTTTTATATAAAAAATAAATCCTACTAAATTGTGATATAAATTACTTGATTTAACGTTATATCAAGGACAACTTTGGACAAGCATTTTGATATAGCTTAGATATAAAGAGTTCAAATTAAAATGTTGCATTATGTACTTTGATATGCCCTCCTTTCTGAAACTTGTGGTGCTGTAAAAACAGCTGGCAATTTGATACATTTGTGTTATTGCTAATCACAGAGACAGATGATAGATATTTACATTTGCAGTACAACGTTAAAATGTTGTTGTCAGAATTTAGAATAACACAAACTCCATCACAATTGTTTTTAAATACCTTTCAGCACGTTTAATTAAATGCATTAAAGAACATTTCAACATTGATCGTTCTAGGCTGACTTATTTGCATGTAAGGGAAGGAGCATTGCATTTTTTAGCAATATCTGCTGGTTCTTCAGTGTTGACAGGCTGTTCCTTCTGACACAGAACATCCTTACTCCCTGATCCTTTGAGCAGGCCCGGACATCGACAGATGTATATTTGTCCTCAGACCTGAGATTGGCTGTGGGCCTTTTCAAATCATAAGGATAAGGATGCATTGATAACAATATCAGCTATCGGGCTGCTATCGACTCAAATAGCTGAATCGAATATCTGTGACTATGAGTCGGATCAATTTAATTACATTTTTATTATATACTATATACACAAAATACCGGAATAACATTTTTTGTTTTACGCGTTGACCCATTTGCTGCTGCATTAAAAAGCTTTACACTTAAATTGTAATTCCTGTTCATTTTGTGGATTTCTTTCCCCGACTGGTCGGCTGGGTTGACCCCGTTTGCACCAATGTGACAGAGGTGAATCAAGTTATTAGCATAAGTTGTTCTTCATAATGGTTTGGGCTCTTTAGCGTGATAAGCTTCACATAAGATTGGACTTCTCCCTCTAGCCAAGAGTTACTTTGCGCACACAATTATTTCTCCCTTCTCCTCAGGTGCTGGACTTGGGGTGCGCTGAGTGCAGCCTTCTCAAACAACTGAAGTTTCACCATGAAATTGAACTGCTGGTTGGAATGGACATCGACGGTGCCAAACTGAAAAGAAAGATGTATGTATTTTTATAAAATCGAAGGTGTGAAATAAAATGTTCATCACACAAGGCTGGGCACGTGGTTGAGATCACAGAGAGTTTGATGGCAGTTGAATGCAGAATTGAAAAAAATTAATTGATTAATCAGTGAGTTCATCAACAGAAACATAATCAATATATCATGTCAGTTGTAAGGTCATAAGGTAAAAATTCAAAATATTTCTGCTCGTTGTAGATTTTTAAATGTGAATACTTAAAAAAAATATATATATATTTATATATTTATTTATTTGGCGTTTGGATAAATTATTAATGGATTAATAATAAAAAAATATTAATCAATAGTAGCCTGTGTAAACTCACCTAAAATAGTCAAATTAATGATCAATGACGTTAACCTTTCCGTCACAATGTATTTCACCATATCCATATCAAGCAACTCAAACTTAGCCAACTCAAACTTAGATTCATATTTTCTTTAAATACAGTTGGCTTGCAATCATTCATTTGGACAATCTCTAATTTTGTAAAGCAAGAACACAATATGGTCATATATTGAAGGTTTAGTGACTTATCGCCCAGCCCTTTTCGCATTAATAATTGAACGGCTAGTCTGGATCTGTGCACCACATGGGAAACCTCTCAAAAAACATTAATGGGTCACATCTCATAATAAATAGTGATTACTGTACTCAACATGTATGTCATTGTCAATCTTAAAAAGCGTATTCATTTCTACATGTGGTAGTAAAGGGGGGAAAAAGCCCGTTGCATTACAGCTTGACCTTTGACTCCTGGACCACCCTGTGCTTTTGGTTGCTGTACTACTGTGTGGATGGATAACGTGTGCGCTCTGCTTGTCTGTTCCTTCAGGTATGAATTAGCTCCGATGATAACTGACTATCTGCAACCAAGTAATGATCAGCTGCGCATCGAGCTGTACCAGGGCTCCGTCACACAGCGGGACGCCCGCCTCAGAGGATTTGACCTGGTGACCAGTATAGAGCTGTAAGAGACTGTATGGCTGTTGGGATGCAGTGTCTTCATGCTTTGGCGGCTACCAGTGTGAAATATACTGGTTATTATTGTCTCGTTCTTTTGTTTATCAGGTCAGGTCTCTCTATTGGTTTGGTTTTCATCTTTCTGCTTCTCCGGGCCCCTCTGTGCCATTATTTATCGCCATGTTTTCCTGGCTTTCTGCAGCATAGAGCACCTCACGCTTGCTGATGTGGACCGTTTCTCTGAGGTGGTCTTTGGCTACATGACTCCAGTGGATGTTATCGTCAGTACCCCAAACTTTGAGTTCAACCCCCTTTTCCCTGGAAATGCGGGTTTTAGGCACCATGACCACAAGTTCGAGTGGAGCAGAGCCGAGTTCAAGTCCTGGTATGTTCTTGTCACAGAGAATGTTAATAAATTAATCCACCCTAAAACACTTATGAATATCTCTCCATGAAGATTTAAACATACTTTTTCTACCATTGCATCCCTCCTCAGGGCTCTGAAGGTGTGTTTGGATTACGGCTATGAGGTGGAGTTCACTGGTGTTGGACAGGCACCTCCGGGCCAGCAGGAGAGCGTCGGCTTCTGCTCCCAGATTGGTGTGTTTCACCGGCTCGGGGGAAGAGAGGCCTACAACATGTTGTTTTGTGATGGTGCTGAGAATATGTTTTCATACACTCTGGTGAGGAACCTTGTTTATAGATCAGTGATTTCTGAGTCGGGCATCATGTTGGCCCAGTCTTCAAAGACTGTGAATATGAGGGGTTTTATTTCCCCGCTTTATTCAGCAAATGTTTTCAGGTGTCTGAAGTTGTTTAGTTTCCTTGTATTCTGTCAGTTTTTAGATCACCATAGATGCTGAATATATGTTCAGATATTTGAGTCATGCCACTGTTTTCTGTTTATTATATACCTAACAGAAAAATATTTATTGATAAACAAATGGACAAATCACCTACAAGTTCTGATTATTATGAGAGATTGAAGATGTGAACAGTTTAGTCATTAGTTAACCTAATTAATTCAGTATTCAGCTAGCAATATCAATTTGACAATAAAGATTTGGTTGGTAACACTAATTCATAAGCCCCAGAAAACAGGGAGGACAGTGGGGAGTTTTAAAAGTGACATCTTTGTCGGCCTCTGCTGGTGAGCATCAGCCACTACAACATTGGTGTCTTGGTAGTCTGCATGTCTACTGTAAGCCTGAGGCACAGCACTGCTATTACAAATAGAAACTTGTAACTAACAAAAAGTCAAAAACTACAAACTACTTTTTAATTATAGATGACTCTAGCTTGTCAGTCAAGATTTTAGAAAAGTATGTTTTTAAAGCCAGATATTTCTACAACTGGCTGAGTAATATTTGACTTACTGTTATGGATCAGCTATCAGTAGTAGTAAAGTTTTATATTAGGACTGGGCGATGTGGCCAAAATCTTCTGTCCCGATGTAGGTCATATAATATCACAATATAGCATGTTTTCTTGTAATTTTAATAAATAAATAGTCTATATAAAATAACCACATGGTTTTGTATACTTCTGTGTGAATTACATACTTGATAAATAAAAAAACAATATGATTACATTGAAAGACGCTAAATGTCTACCACTATGAAAGTCCAATATTGTGATCCGTCTTTTATTTTTATTCTTTAATCCCGTTTCTATATTAGCTGTATAGTAAGAACTACCCCAGCCTGCAGGACAACAACATCTTGAGTAGGGTCCTGGTGACGGAGGTGTTGTCCGGGGCCGAAGAGCTGAGGAGAAGATGGGAGGAGAAGACCGGCAAACGGGATGCTGAGGGGGATGGGGAGGAACACCACAGAGCGTCAGAGCAACACCTGGAGATGGAAGAGAAGCAGACAGGTGAACATCGCGTCAGGTGTTGGACCCAAAATCCAATGACCATAAAAATGTGATGTGATGAACATCACAGATTTCAAAAGTGTTCAAAGAAGGCTCTGTACTGAAACGCCTACGTGTGTGTGTTCTGTTTGATAAGATGGAAAGTATAAGTGAGAGTAATAGGGCCAGCAACATTGAATTTGTGTGTAGAGGTTTCTCCACGATATCAATGTATTTTATACTGCCAGGTATTTTTTTTTAATGTAAAGATGTAACAGTGAAAACCAACTTTTTTTTAAACATACCTCCCAGCTGCATGTGGAGAAGCAATAAGGATCCTGGTGCAGTATCAGGAAGTTGAGGATGGAGAGCTGTTTTTGACAGATGGCCAAGGACACCAGGAGTCTGGCAAAGTTCGCAGGTTTGTTTCCTTGAGGAAGATGAGGAGGAACAGTTCTGCCACTTTGCATACTGTACGTTTGACCGTCTGTTGTCTTCCAAACTGCTAAATTCCTAAATGGAGCTGCTGGTAAAAAGCAACTCTCACCAATCTCAATACGGACCTTTCCTCTGAAAAATATTTCCAAAAGTTTGGCATCTCATGGCTCCCATGAGGGTTTCATGTCATAACGTCATCTTTTGTGCGCGCTGCCAGGTGTGTGTGTGTACCTCTGGCTGCGCTGTGGTCCCGCTACCCCAAAGTCCGTGCCCTGGCCGGAAGTCTCAGTAACCTCCGGCAGCTCCTGAAGGATCACCCTGACGTCGCACTGAGCCAGGATGGCTCGGCTGTGCTCCTAAATGACCAGGAGCAGGGTACTTGTAACGTTCCATCAGATCTTTTGTGCAGAACGTCAATATGTGTATTGCATGCGTTTGTCAATCTGCCACAAGCAGCGCTGTAGACGGTTTAAAAGTGGTCCCTTTTACAATACAACACTTAGTGAGCAAAACGGCAGCAACACCACTTTCATCTGATGTCCAATTCAAATGCAATACCCAGGTTGGCCAGCAGGTCATTTCTTACTGTGTCCAGTGTGTCAAAGCCATGAACTATTTGCACCAATGGTTCACGAAGCTTAGTTTCCCCAACTGAGCCCATTGCACCTATACAAACAGTGCATCAACAGCAGACGTTGCAATATTTCCTGCTCTGCTTCTTCTTCTATGATTTTGATAACTGATGGTTTCTGTGGTTGTGACACTGCTGCTTCATTTGTGTTTTATACTCCTAGAAGAGAAGGAGGAGCCTGATGATTTGGAGGACAGTGGGTATGCCGAGGCCAGACAGTGCTCCCACAGTGTTGAGCCAGAGGAAGACTGGGATGCAAATGTTGGATCTGAAACATACGGCTTCATGTCGGGACAAGTCGGTGACGTGTTTGGTTAGCATGTGGGTTCCCTTGGTGACAGCCGGACGGCTCGGTTGCATTAACAATTCCCAAATGCACCGCTGAAACTTTGACTTTTGGATTCATTAGAGGGCTTTTTTGGACTGTCTGTGTTGTATGTAAATACCCATTGGCCTCTTAAATAGGAGTGTAAGACACCTGACATGTAAATGGTATAATACAACTCAATGAGAGAACATGTTAACATTGTGATTGCGGTGCTTTTTACGCAGGTTGAAGCGCATTCTCATACGTGCTCAAGGTTTTCAGATCGTTTTATTCAACAGTGCAAGGTACACATTTGAAGCATCCAGCACACTTGTTCAGAAAGAAAATGTTGGCCGAGAGGACAAGTCTGTAATGGGAAACACTGGACAGCGTCAGAACATCACTTTACAGAAGAATACATTTTACAGTTTAATATACAGATTTATAACGGCTTCACAGAAGAGAAGAGACCATGTTTGTAACAACATGTTAAGTACCAAGATAATCATACCTGTGTCACACAGGTAAAACGGATGATTTCTATCCACACAAAACTCCAATAGTTGATACATGTTGGCCATAAAATCATACACTTAACACTGTCTTAACTATGTAGTGACACTTTTCTCTTAACAATAAAATATTTAGCAAAAATATGGCACAATACCAGCAATGACAGATTCAAAAACAAAGACGACGATATCATTAAAGATGAGATTTTCAACAGACATTTAAACTATGCCAAAAATGAAAAAAAACAATGAGAACACAGTTACATTAAACACAAATATCTGCTTTTAACACGGAAGTGATGAGAACAGCATGTTTTCCTACATGCAAAAACGTTCCTTCGATGTGGTAATATTCAAATTAAAAGATGGCACAACATATCAAATGAGGAAAAAGAGGTGTCACGGTCTGCAAGCTAACAAAAGGACGTCTTCATCATGCTGAACACAGACATAAAACAGAACAGTGACGTATAGTTAAAACACCATACACGGATGACACTTGTGCAGATATTGATATAACACATACAGAGTGTATCTAGAAGAAGAGGTATCCTACCTCTACTATGGCTTATGACAGGAGACAGATTACAGATACTGTACAGTCTGTTTTCAATAGTTAGAATGCGTCTAATATTTTCTGGATATGCATAGGCCTGACGGCGTCCCAGGTAATAACAGTGTGTTGTGTACTTTGGCAAATGTGCTAATACACTGAATAAATGGTCCTCAATTTGACTGGAAAGGCAAATAGTCAACGTGCACGATACTATCAGGCTTTCAGAACTCTCATCACATCAATTTTGTTTCAGATTAGACTCAATAATCGTTGCTTGGATCGTGTTGGTTAATTTTAGTGGTTTTAAGACTAAATCTTAGTTAAGTCGTTATAGATACAAACACAAAACTATTACTCTGGGTCTTTCTTTCTTTCTTTTTTTTTTTTTTTAAAACAGGTGCTGTTGAGTATTTTCTTCATGGCAGTGGATTACTTAACTAGTCCTTCTCTGTACAATCATTAAGTGAAACAAATGACATTATGCAACATTAATACAACTGTTAGTCCGCCACAGGATGTCAGCTTCCTGGTCAACAGGCCAGCTCGGAAAGATGTAGTCGAGTTGCAAAGCATAGGTGAACATTAGATACATAGCTGAAACGCTGGGCATGAGATATATGCCCTTATGCAGTAAGATTTATCATAGAAGCCCCTTTTTATATTCTGTATTTACTGCTCTACTAAGGCAGACAGTAGTAAATTAATGTGTACATTTTAGGCTGAGTTGTTAACCCAAAAGAATAATAGAGGAAAGAAAAGCAGATACTGCACACTGCGTTTGGGTAATCTTTGGCGAATTTGATGGGAGAATATGTGTATTTACCCACAAAATTGTGTTCTCAGCTTTCTTGTCTTTTAAAACTAGTTGGTTTACGAAAATAAACTTTATTTTGATTATTTATTGTCGTGGGATTACAGGAACTAAATGTATTGGTTTTTCTGGGTGTCTTTACATCTAGTGGGTAATAGAACTATAGTAAAATGAATATGATAATTTACAATTTAATACATTTGGGATTTGAAGGTAGCTTAATCACACCAAAGCACATGTATGTCACTAGAGTCAAAAGAAAAGAGGGCGGTTACTGAGATCTGTGAAGATATCGAATAAACTGGATTACCAAGATGTCAGTTCATGTCAAAAAGTTAGATTTGAAAACTCAGTTTTGAACAAATGTGTTTCATTTTGCCTTTTGTAAGGCAGAATAGTACAGCAGGGTTTTATAAACTGCTCGGCAAACAAATGAGATCGAGGGCGTCACATTCTCCCACTTTAACTTTGCAAGTAGCAATAACGCATTCCTCACAAGAGAACAATCACATCCCTCCACTCATCCAGGATAACGGTTACTACTGCTTCAAGTGGTCTACGCGGGCGCACACACACACACACACACACACACACACACACACACACACACACACACACACACACACACACACACACACACACACACACACACACACACACACACACACACACACACACACACACACACACACACACACACACACACACACACACACAGCTCAGGTCTGAGGCCTCGTCTTTGTAGTAAAACACTCAACTTCAAAACGCCAACAGTTGTCACAGTGCCAACAACTACAATGTGTTTAGCAGCTTAGAGGCGAATATTAAAAAGAACATCCCTAATTGAAAAAGAAGTCCAAAACAAACACTGGGAGACTAAAGGAATGTATTGAAAGCGCGTTGCATACTCTTCTTCGGTGTAGATTTCAGTGCGTTCTGATGGCACACACACACACACACACACAGTGCCAGTGTCCTCCATTAGAGAGAAAGAGTCGTTGTTTTCTTTCATTTCCCAACAGTTGGCTTGGATGCTGGGTGATAACGTTGACCTCAAACAGATGAGGCTAATCTACACCCAGAAAATGAGGAGTGGACCGTTTCAGTTCCATACATGTTAATATTTTTGAACAATCTGTATGTTTCCCCAGAGATAATAACGGTTTGCCTCTCTATCAGGGTGCTACAGTGTCCTTGAGGACGTTTGAACACAGGAGGGCACTGTTGTCCGGTCAGACCGGGTGCTGATCAGGTAATGTGTGTGCTGTAGGAATGCAGATTGAAATCGACACAGCCTCGCCTCCAGTTCTTTGATGGAAGCAGTCAGTCCACCTCCGAGAGGCTGTCAGTCTAACGCTTTATCACCACCTGCTCGTACGCTCCAGCACCCACCCTGGGATAGCGAGAAAAGACAGTATTAGCAACCCAATGTAATATCTGGTACACAACTTACGATGCATCATCATTGAATCAATCGTTCCCTCTTTCAACTACAGTATCACAAGGCCCCGCAGTGGGTATCGGGCCGTGCCGTTTAATCTACTGGGCACCCTGACAGGCGACACATTCTCTTTAACCCAGCCTTTAACTTCCACCCAAACAAAGAGCAGATACGCGCCATCTAATATCTTATTGTGTCTGCAGACGCTAAACTTGTGTGTCTGGTTCGATAGGCGGCCTCTTCTTAACGGCAGTAGTGCAGCTGTTATCCCTACGTATCCTTGTCTAACAAATACTTTACTGGTTGTACATCAGTACACGTCTCACACTACTCTCCGACCTTGTGTACCTTTTTAAAGTGGCCTTGTATCCTTTTCTCCCCCGAGCAAACAGCAGATACTCTGCAGCATGACACAGCTTTATATCACATTGTGAGACGTTGAACACAAACCACCAACGTCAACCTCATGGTGGTGCTAGAGGGAAGGTTTATTATAAGAAATATCATGGCAATCCATCTCCTAGTTGTTGTGTTGGACCAACCCTGAGACATGTATTGACATCCCTATTCCCATTTGGAAATAGAAGCTGAAACGGCAAAGTAAAAAGTCTCAGAGACAGCAGTTTTTGTGCTGTTCTCTAGAGAAGGTTGAAAGCGCCGATAATAGTTGAATCTTTGACTAAAGATCTCCATCTTCTGTGAGAAACAAATCATTGAATATGAGCTAAGTGCAGTGAACATCCCATGCTCACCTGGTGGGAAGGTGATGGCTTCCAAGGGCCGTGCTTCCCCCGGGGCCAACGAACAGACGCAAGCCTTCCTCTGGAACAGACAGCGGTGTAGTAACATTTGGTCAGTACAGAGACTTCCCACATCCTCCTGTATAATTCTTGTCATGAGAAGCAGCCAGTTGCTAAGCAATCTAAAAATAATCATGTATTGACAGCAGCTTTCTTTTCCTAGATTTGCGCTGGATGAGACCTTGGAAAGAAAAACAAAGCCCTACTCCTCAAAGTACACAGACTGACAAGTTCATTTTTGTGTTCTGCAAAGTAGCTGTGAATTTAACGCACGCAATCGGAAAGATTTGTTTGTGCTTCATTATAGCAGAAACAAATCATTCTAGTATTTGATTAGGATAATTGATTTTGTGTTTGAGTACATTTTATGTGCTGAGCTTCCAAAATATAAACATTTTCTGTTGTTATTTATTTATTTGACATTTTATAGACAATTAATAGAACAAGGCAATAATTAGCAGACACAGAAATGATGTAAATGATTGTTAGATGCAGCCCTAGTTAATTTGTTTTAGAATTCATAGTATATATATATATTATACACACACACACACACACACAAAATGCAATTCTAAATGTTAATCCTAATTTACCAGAGCACAGGTAAACATCTTCAACAGTCCAAATTATTCACAATTAACACAAACGCGGAAAGTCTTTCAAATTGAAGGAGCTGGAACCAGCAAATGTGTGGCTTTTTTAAAAATAAATTACTTTCCTTGAAGAGTCAATGCAAGACGGAGAGACCCATCGGCATGGGATCACACTTAGTCACCCAAAATAATTCAAACATGCAGATATTGCGTTTCCGATAGACTATAAAAACACTATTATTTCTCTGGATGTGGAGCTTACCTTCAGCACTGGAGTCCAGTAGGCTGGGTGTGAAGTCTTGACTCTGGAGAATCTTTTCTACCACATCGTCCGCATCCACCCGCGTGTCGTCCATTCTCTTTAGCTGAGACTCGATGGAGTCCTGCTTCACAGGGTGTCTTAGGAGAGGATAAAGCAGTCACTTTGTGTCTATTTGATCAACAATGGCTTCCACTGCAAAATGAAAATTCTCTTTTATCATACTGAATCTACATTTCATTTAGTGCCAAGAAGGGATGTGGTCAACCAGTGAGCCGAGTTTCCATCTAAGCAGAAGGAAATGATGTCGGTTTTTAGTAGAATAGAGTTCTCTCACTGTGGGCGATGGGGGCTGCCAAATGACACATTTTATACAATTTGTTTGATCCAAACAAGAACACGGGTTTAACACCAACATGTGGTTTTACAAGGAGACATGAGGCGTGCTAGTTGACTATTATCTGACGCAGTAACTTCCTGGACTCTTTTTGTCTCTGAGGTGTGTAGTTTACTATTTACATGTACAAATATGAGAGTGGTATGCTTTTTCTCAGCAAAAAGGCAGATTTACCAAAAACAAATATAAATATCTGAATAAAGTAAAACATGCCACAATTTCTAAAGGTAATAATCACATAAGAAATACGTGACTAAATGCTGGTCTTCAAAGAAGTCGGCTAAATAGAAAGTGCACTTTAAACCAAGTACTTAAACCCATCCCTGGTCTTGAGTTCGAGAAGCTACTCTGAGTTGTGGTTTTGTGGACATTTTCAGATTCTACAAATGCATGACTAACATTTTAATGAATTCAAAGGGCCCCTGTTGACGCCACATAATGAAACCAGAGACTCTTCTGCTGCTCTGCATCGCTGCTTTCTACTGCATGCCAGCTGCTTCCTGAAATGTGTCTCAGGTGTGATTAAACTTCCTTTAAAGAAAACTGCTACTCTGTTTTGTGCTCATCGCCTACAATAAAGAGATTACCACAACGTGCTGCTTCCTCTATGACTATGACTGATTATTATCTGGATGTACTTTTCATGAAATACATTTCTCTACTTGACAAATAACTGAAAGAGACTCACCTGTTGAGTCGTTCACAGGACGAAGCGCTCCTTACTGGTGTACCAGTTGGGTTGCTAGTGGTGGTGTTGGGTACTGGGTGTTCAGGTAGAGCAGGACAGGGTCTGGACTCTCGGTCCCGGTCCTCGCTGGGTTCCGGGATGCTGCCGATGCCCGTTGAGGCGCTGCCAACTGAATGGTTTCTCCGGTGGCTGAACTCTGACATGCTGGAGGAGCGGGAGTGACCTGTGCTGTATCCTGAGATGGGTGACAAAGAATGTAAAAATCTTTGACCAGAATCTCTGTATATTGGATATAATGAGAAGCAAATTGTAAAGCACTTTGGATAAAAGCGCGTTATAAAAGAAGCCATTTCCCATTTCACTGGGTTAACGAACCGATTCGACAGTAATGTTACGTAACTGTATGCCCTGCAAACAATTATTATAGTATTCAAAATATTGCAAACACCAGCAAACAAGATATATTAAATTACGCATTCTGTATTCAAACATGACTTAAAGGGGATCATTTTGGTATATGCACATAAAAGTCCAATCATATCTTTACTTATTTACAACACGCGTAGAAGATGATACAAAACTAATCTCTTTAAAAATGCATTTTAGTGTAAAGCGTTTTTCTATAATATTGTTTGGGTATTTTAGTTTTTTATTATTTTAATTGTCCGATTTTATTTGCCTCAATGTTTTAATCCTGGTTAAACCATGTAAATCATTTAGTGTCTAAAAAATGCATTTTTTGCAGAAGATGTGTGTGAATGCTGGCAGCTTAAAATATTTACAAAAGCACAGCTAAAAATATAGAAATCTTGAAGCACAAATGCACTCCTGAAAAATGGAATTGTAAATGAGTTTAAAGCTGAACTGCATTATATAAAGCAGCTGAACTGTAATACGGTCAGGTGGAGTCACTGAAATACTTGTTTCTGTTTTAAAGTTTCATTCAACACAAAACTACTTTGTGTCTCACAACTTGAAGGTTTACTCAACTAAAATGCTTCTTTCTGGCCAAGTAATTAGTTTTAAAAAAGGTAATTCTACCCAAATATTGTTTTTTGTCTGATGACATACTTTTAAAGATTTGTTCCACCAAAATACTACTTCCTTCCCAACAAGATAATGCATGTAATCTTCCACAGTATTACAGTTCAGCTTCTATCTTTTCTAGCAATGCATATCAGCTCTTTGCTTCTTTATGTAAAGCTCAGCTTTTGAATCTGACAGTTTTTTCAGGAGTGCTTTTGTGCTTTAAGGTGTCTGTATTTACAGCAATGCTTTGCAATTCATTTTAGCTGTCAGCCTTTCTACATTTTATTATTATCATCATCATCATCATCATCATTATCTTGGCATCAGTTCATTACAGCCATTGAAGGGCATACTTCCCACACACAAATATGAGGCAGGAAATGCATCTTTAAATACAAAAGTTGGAGGGCCATTAGAGCTGCGCTCAGTGCATCTTTCTACTTCCTCTGATCTTTTATTATCATTATTATGTCATCTGATCTGCCTGTAATGGATACTCAAGCATTAGGTTTCAACTGCTCTGCTGGAGGGTCAAAGGAACATAATTGTACCACTTTAGTCAAAAGTGTTTCATGCATTATGTCGTTGAGGCTGGAAACAACACGTTTTAATTCTGTCACTCACCAATCCAGCTTTGACAGCCACAGACATTATATTACATATACATCCTAAAAAACGGTCTCAATGATTGTCTGCCATCAATAACAGGTCAACAACAGTAAATATATATGATATGATATATGATATTGTGCCCGTACCTGAGAGTTTGGACTGTTGGCTGGCGTAGCTGGATGTTCGGGAGTGGCCGCACCCCCCAAGTTCATCAGAAACAACCGGACACTTCCCTTCTCGACTCTCTGGTACATTAAAGAACAGAAGACAAGACAAACGGGATGACAAAGGGCAGGAAAGCATTAGAAGTGTGTGTTCTATTGAACTGCCATCATTTAAGTACGAAAGGGTTTACTTATGCCTCCTCACATAGCCCGAAAGAAACTGTGGCCAAAGAAGCCCGAAAAGGCCCACGCTTTGTACTTATTTAATACCATAGCTCATTATCGGCTCAACACACCAGATTTGTGGCTCTGTTTGTGAATGAAGGAAGTAAGAAAATAATTCAATGTGAACTTCTGAAATGAAAATGTGTGTTTATATGCGCACAACCAAAATTAAAACAGGAACACAGAAAAACGTCTCATAATGCAACACCACAGGTTCCTCTCGTAAATGCCCTCGATACTTTATAAAGAGACAACAGACATAAAGTCAGTTTCCGTCTTGTTACATGTAGACTCAGTTATTTATTTCTGTACAACCTGGATTGTGTTACTAGCTGTTGATTTGTTGCTTATTTCAACCAACAGGAAACCGTTACACCAACAGAAAAAGAAAATGTCCCTCTTCCTCCCACACCTGCCTTACGTTACTTTAGCATCTCTGAATTAATGAGCGACTGACCACAGTTGGTAAGTATCTGAACACAGCAGTAGGTCTGTCTGTAGCAAAAATAAACACATTTAAGGGGATTATTATTCAATACTCGGCAACACAACAGAAATAACGACACCATTTCAAGAGACATTAACCATGAGTTGCGTAGGTGGGTTTTCCCCCCAATATTTCACCATGTCGCACACGCACAGCCAAGATGATGCCGATACAAAGAGCATTGTCTTCAGCAGACATATTGTGCAAATGCAAACACACAAACCCCGAGACAGACTTGCACACAGTCCTATTTTTAACCATGCAAGAGCCTACAGGATGGAGCAGATTGTAGCTAATGTCAAAGAGAGCTAGTTTAAATTATACATGAAAGAGCTGCGCTACATTCTGAACACTGCAATGTGTTCACACATGGAGAAACACACACAGAACAAGAGCGATGCGCATGAAACACAGAAGAGAAATGTAGCAGATAGAGGCAGCTGGAAAATAAACATGTTCATAGTGCTGCATGGGAGATGAATAGCAGTTACATAAAGTATGAGTGCATCGTGCTGTAGACATGCAAAACTAAATCGCTGTGCATTTTTACTGCTGATGAAGTTGCTCAACTTTGTGACAAATAAGGCTTTCTCTCGTGTCGCTCCTTCACAATAAAAGCCATTCGTTTACCAGTGTGGAAACTTTTAATAATGTAAGCAACACGCAATGGTCGGTTTGCATTAGCAGCAACTGCTAGGTGTGATTTCAAAGTTGTTACTGTAGGGAGTGGGGGTTGGTAGAGCATGTCACGCAGGCATTGGAATCAAAGGTTATGCCACAGTTAAATCTGTTGGCAATATTATTCATTTCCTTAATTATTGTAAACTGCCAAGGATGATACTAAGCAATTACTTATTCAATAGAACAGGATTATATCAGATGGTACTGCTTACAATTAGTATTCCCTCCCCTAAATTGGATTTAGCCACTAAACTTGGATTACAACCTAATCCTAGAAGTGTAACCAAATAGTTGTTATCGTTGTTGGTTCAATCTGATAGCCACATATGATAGAAATTGACACAACAACAACAACAACAAGCGCTGAGGTGATGTTAAGCAACTCTCCTCATTCGCAGTGAGTTTACACAGCTAAACTGAAAATAAGTTTTGCCGTGGTCAAGATGTTAGGAGGAATATTTCAGCTTCCATGTCTTTCCAATGTACATCTACATACATTATTAGCAGCTTAATATAGCAAAGGAAAGCAGAGAGGTAACAATCTCTGTTAAATAATTAAAAAAATCATAAATGTGGTGGTGTTCGTTTGTGAAGATTATTTTGCTGAACAAAACTTGACAGTATCTTAAACCTGCAACGCCAACCTCCGGGTTGGCCTACAAAAAGACATCATCCCTGACTCACTCCACGTGTGCTCCATCAGGTAAATGTTTGGAAAGGCCAATGGGATGACGAAGCAGGGCCCTGTTCCTCGTACGTGGTTCAACTAAGTCGATCAAACATCCTATTATCCATCTTCAATTAACAAGATGATTGACATCAGGCTATCTCGGTTTCTCAAAGGCTGATCTGCGCTCAAACAATCTCGTTAATTTGAGCCAGACGTCAGTTCTATAGTTATGCTTCAAAAGG
The DNA here is from genome assembly GCF_009769545.1 of Cyclopterus lumpus. Lineage (NCBI taxonomy): Eukaryota > Metazoa > Chordata > Actinopteri > Perciformes > Cyclopteridae > Cyclopterus > Cyclopterus lumpus. The sequence continues at coordinate 10,177,368 of NC_046969.1, read as the reverse complement.
GGGAAGCGTCGATCACCAAAACCATGATTTTCTAACAGCACAATGGCAAATAAACTCAAAGGAGGAGACTCTTTTTTTTCTCCGCTGACGAGCAGGAGATGATCATGATGTGAGGAATTCCAGACCATAATCATGGAACAGCTAACACCGCCACCACTGTGAGGGCTAGACAAGTCAGACATGTCAGACAAGTTAAATGCGTAATGCTGCTTTCACATCAATATTCGCAACGCTTTACTCGCATAAGTTTACTCGACTATTTGTGGTTCATTCATTCACTTCACTCGTGCTGGAGAGGGGGCGTGGCTTATCTCGGTGGAAACAGTTATAATTTCCGCCATCCACCATGGAAGAAATAACCACTATATACTTGTTGTGGAAATTCCACAAACGTCGGAAAATCAAACGCCCTCGTGTTTGGGTTCATAACATTAATATCACATATATATATTTATACATAACATCAGCCGTAGGCTCACACAGCTCGGAAACTTTCACAGACTGCGTCTGAATAACTGGATGAAATTTATTCTAATCCATTCCCGTCTGTGCATTGACTTTCATGGAATCTACTCGCAACGCTTTTGGTGTGAACGCAGCATAAGTGTTGGGAAAATGTATTGGCTAATTTTAAGTGCCTCATCACCCCAATCCATCCGATTATATTTCTTTAAATGTGCCTGCTGGCAGTCGGCTTAATGTAATGCATCATCCAATGAGATCTAAAATAACTATCTCAACTCTTTCAGAACAAGTAGATAATATATATATGTGTATATACATATGTATGTGCAGATGACCATATAGAACTTTTATTGCATTTACACATGGCCAGCGAACGTAATGAACACATCCATGAGTTTCACCAAAACCATGGCATACAGTGGCTTTCCCGATGTTCTGCATCGCCGATAATGTACCACAATGTACCACAATGTACCACAACGCTCTGCATACAGTCCGTGAGACAGTCAATGCCCGGCTTTGGCGTGTGGTGTTCAATGTACGGCTCGAGAAGGTCTGTAAATAAATGATTCCTTGTGGGCAGAATTGATAGTGCTCGTATAGGAAGTCATCATCACGTGATAAGAACTCTCTCCCTATGAAACGCTAATCTAACTAATATCGCTCCTTCATAATTGGGATCTCTGAGGAAGGGAGCTGCCATTTTCTTCTGGGGGTGTGGCCAGCTTATCCAGCTAATTTAAGTTAGCCTGCGCTGGAGCAGGTTCAAATTGTTGATGTGTTGCTATGGTGATTTTGCCAAACTTGCTTTGAGGAACCGAAAAGCCTCACTTATGTAATCTTATCCTGAAAATTATCCAGCAAACTACGTTAGCCAGGTACGAGAAATAGGGCCCAGGCCAGGTAACCGATGTGGCGTGATTGGTCTTACCAGAACAGCCTTTCTGTGAGTCCCCTCCCCTCCTCTCCTCCAGCAGGCTCTCTCCATCCCCCTGGATCCCGATCACTGTGGCCGTGGAGGGCGGCCTGGTGACATAGGGAAGACAATCAGGCTTTTACTCCCGTCTTGTTTTTCAATGTGTTAATTGTTTATGAATACAAAGCAAGGTGAGAGGGAGGGAGGACTAACACATTAGGTTAGGTTACAAAGTGAATATACTGAAGACACTCAATATTTAAATGCATGCTGCAATAAAAGATGATGCAGCTTTTGGCATTTACATACAGGCTACAGAATAATTTCTAGGTCAAATTGTGCCTTTGGGTGAAGCAGCTTTTTCCTCTCTGTACTGACACACTTTTACTGAAATCATGTTTATAATAGTATAACAACTTACAGTTTATCCCATGCAGGATGAAAGGAATCAGGGCTTTTGACATGTGAAAGTCTGATTAGCCAACAGGTCTTTAGTCTTGCGTATATCTGTGTCATTTGATCCCCATGAAACGTTCCCAAGTACCACAGTAATTGCAGCATTCTTGGATCATTTTCAAAACAAATGCAATCAGCAGGAGGTTTGACATCATAACTTTGGCACATCATATAAATACTTTCTTGCTAAGGCTCTAGCAGTATTTTATAGTGGTAGTAGAGACACAGACAGGAAAGAGAGGGGGGTTCGGATAGAGAAAAGGAAAACTCTATTTTAAATTACAGTCCGGTCCAGGTCAGTTACATCTCAATCTTGGCACACTCATAGTCGAGCACAGGACGATTTAAAAATAGTTTAATTCTCCAGCTTTGTTAGACCAAAGCTTCTGCAATGAAATGGCGTTACAATTGAAATTGTATGGTTAAGAATCCTAAATGACTAAACTACAGTCAGCTGGCATCGTTCCTGACACACCTAGTGCAGACTATGAACTGCAGACCAAAGCAGATTTTCCACCATACTAAAGTGGAAAGTTATCACTTTCACTTACGTTTTAAAACAGGGATCCCCTGACATGAGCTGTGTACTGATGATGACCTAGGAAGAGAAAAAGAGACGTGTTAATTGATTCAGGTTTGCTTTGCACTCAAGGTTTCTATCAGCCCGGATTCCTGGTTTAAAGAAAGAAAAAGAAAGGTGCCTTTGGTCCATGCATAATTTACAATAACCGAGAAATAAACTCAAAAGGTCACTGGAGAACTTTAAATGAACCATCTCATCTTTCAAAAAACCACAACATGGGGTCAGGGGATAATGATCTTTGTTTGCCTTTATGTCCATTAGCTTTTTCACAAATTAGAAACCGTTATTCACGATATAGAGCAATAATATATACAATACAGTAATTTCTGGCTACAATCTAATGGACTAACAAACCAAAAGCCATTGTTGTTCCAAGCTATCCTTAAAGTTGATGCAAAAAACAGTTTTCTCACCGACCTCCTAGTTTTAAAACACTAAGAGTTCCTCCCGAAAAAGTCAAATGAGACTGGTGTGAATGCGTTGCCGTCGCTTCAACGTTACCTTGAGAATGGAGTTATCCTGGCGGGTATTTTTGGTATCGTAGCCTTCCAGCAGACATCTGCGAGTTGTATTCCCTGAGCCGGCAAACTCTGCTAAATTCAAGTCTGCAAAACCAAGCTGAAGGAGAAAAATGACACAGGGTGAACTTTGTTTTCTCTAAGGTGTTTTTGACCAGTCAGCATTATTACAATCTCTAGATGTGAAATGACAGCAGAGAGGAAATGAGAGCAACTCAACAAAAAACTCTTTTTTTTCCTTCGATGACAAGCAGGTAATATGAAGCGTGAAAATGGCTTCTTATCTCGTCTAGAAAGTCTACAAGAAGAAATGTAGCATGCTCAGTAAATAATTACTACTAAAACAGTGAAAGAGAGACCAAATGACGTGATGAGCCAACCTGCAGGCAGTGAAGGCCATCTGTGTGCTACGGGCTCACATAACTATCTGCATAAATATGGCCGATTAATGTAAATCTAGGTGACCTGGAGGTTGGGTTAAGAGATGGGGGTTGGATGACGCAATAATGTGAGGAATACCTTTGCATATGCCTTCCCACCTTTCAGCTCCTGGAAAAGAGAAGCATAAACTTCTAAATTAAACATCTGAATTCTTGCTTCATTCAAACATGATTAGGTTTTAAACAAAATAAGTGATCACCATCTATCTCCACTTCAAATGTGTTTGAAATGTATTTGAGTTCCAAAATACTGGGACGGGAAAAGGAAGTTTAATTGAATGTTTTAGCTCCGTACAAATGCAGAGATTGATTTACACGATCTAGTCCTAACATGTCCTGAGACGTGTTATTTACCTTTTAAGACTAAAAACATACAAATGCATTACTGGTCTGGTTAAACGCTAACAATATTGCAAATGTGCTACTTTGCATCAGAAGAGAAATCAAAGCATAACTACATTTTTGATAATGGGTTCAAATTGTAGCAATAGGTAACGGCTTGACATTTTAAAGTTCAAAACCAAAATACTGGGAAAGGGAGCCACTAGTGAAGGCCAAATGACATTTCTCTGGGTACTTGACACGCTCCGTGTTCTAAGACAAAGACGGCAGGGCTCACCACAAATAGCTTGCAGCTACGATGTGGAAACACAAGAGGCAGTTTCACCAGGAAGGCTTATTCAGGTTCATCCATTCCCTTGGTTTTACTGCTGTTTTTTTGTTGTTTTTTTTAACCTCATATCCTAAAAACTATGTGACATGACATGATTAAACAGAGGACAGAAAAGGACAAAGATTTCACTGTGATGAGTGTTTTCTTTGAAATGCTGTTCTTGCTGACTGCGTTTTAGAGTTCATATTTCACTCTCAAGTTACAATTTGCTGCATAAAAGTGAACGTAACCAATAGCAGAATTTAACCCGGGTACAGCAATTCTGTTAGAAAGGTTGAGACACTTCCTTGTCTTTACAACGACATGAACAATAGCCTTCTTTTTTTTGCATAAACTGACGTGTCTTTAACCTAAGCCGCGTCATCCACATGCAAAGCATCACATTATGGATCAACGACACTATGTAAGTGTATCGATATCTGAAACGTGGAACGCAGAGGCTTCATACTGTACCTTTCTGACAGACACGCGGCACACACAAGGGTCCAGAACCCCGGTCCCTGCATTGGCGCTCATCTTGCAGGGGAAAGAGAGCCGCTTCCTCCATCGGACACAGTTGGCCTGCACCGGCTCCCTGTGAGGGCAAATCACGCAAACTTAGTCCATCTTTCGGCCCTCTGTTGGGTCAGATATCATGAATTTCTTCTGCATAAGAACATATCGGGGTTCAAAAGGATAATTTACAATTTTGATGTTAGACATTTTGAGTCGAGGTTGGTGCAAAAACTGTCAGGGTTTGAGATGTCTCTGAACAACTTAAAAACGGGCTCATTTCCATTCACATTATAACCTCTCACGGTTTGGCTCTGTACCAGAATTATAATGCATCATATATTATACATGAAAAGCATGTTTATTAGAATAAAACCGAACAAAATGAAAAAGGCTGGCATTGATTAGCTGAACTGTTGCTGTAGTACTTATTCCACCAAGCTTTATTGTATTATTTTCAGGAGAGGTTTTTGCGTGGCGGCTCCAACATGTGAGAACGTTGGCTCTTTTTGTAAAATGACAGAATGGTTAAGAAAGTTCAGAATAAAAGTATTTTTAGCAAAGAAAATATTTTTATTATGAATACCAATCGTTCGCAGCCTTGTTGCTTGTTTTTGCAGCTCTGATAACATTTGTTTACTGGGAAAGCACAATTTAATTTCACGAAGTTTAATATCATTATTACATACCAATGAAAGCCACTTAGGTTGATTAACGAGTGGATTAACAATCCTCCTGTCTCTTCCCATCTTCAGGCTAAATTGCCAATGTAAGTTTTTGTGCTTGGCCTTTTTCTGGACACTGAATAAACAAGCAAATTAAATCACAGCCCTGTTTTCCCCTGTGGTTTATTTGACTGCTGAACCCAAAAGGTTGCGGCGGCAGGTGTAGCTCGTTTTGGCACAAGAGTACAAAAGAAACGCATGCACACACATCGCCTGCCAACAACTACGGTAACATAAAGAGAGTGAGGTCTAGGCTACTCTCAGTGAGAAGATGAGATGAAGTGAAACAGAAAAGAGCGCGTATGCGTGGGCAGCATCACGATACCCCAGATGGCCTCTCTTTCACTGGCATCCTCTCCTCTCCTCTCCTCTCCTCTCCTCTCCTCTCCTCTCCTCTCCTCTCCTCTCCTCTCCTATCCTCTCCTCTCCTCTCCTCTCCTCTCCTCTCCTCTCCTCTCCTCTCCTCTCCTCCCTTCTGTCAAGACAGCCCACATGCCATTCATTTAGATCAGCTTTGCTGGATTTAAATAGAAGCAGAGCTGCTGGTTTTCTTCTCAAATACAGTATCAATTACTACGATGCAACATGTCAAAACATTTGACAACAGTTTGCATCTGAAATAGTGACAAAAAGAGAGAGAGAGAGAAACCAGGGATACAAACAGAGATGTCAGTGCCAGGCGTGTCGACAACAAGACTAAAATGATTACCAGGGTGCGCTGATCCCCGTTAAGACAGTTAAGGCTGACTGAACATAGAGGCCCGCGTTGTGCACTGCATCCCTGCCTCACGATGCATAAAAAAGCACCAGATGCGTGACTAATGTTTTACAAATGCTGACTTCATCCTGGGGTTGATACATTTCACAGAGTGAACTCCCAGAGACGGAGAGGAAACCTCCAGCCAGCTGGACACAGCACGCTTTGAGTATTCCGGCTCGATTGCATGTAACTCACAGCCCTTCTCAGCACAGCACAATCCTATTAGCGAGTGTGAGTAAGTCGAGTTTTAGATGCAGAGGTTGTCTCTCTGATCTCTATATATGGGTCAGATGTCTTGCTAAACTACAGCTGCTCTCCTTTTAAAAAGGCAGATGTGGCCAGGCTTCAGGCATAACCTCTCTCACTATTAAACACACAGAAAATCAATCTTATTTGATATGACTTTGGTGCAGAGTCTTCCAATGTCGAGCTGCAATGAAATGCTAAAAGAAAACTGAATTTGTCCCAAACAATGTGATACTTGTGTAACAAGAAAAACTTGTTTTGGGCAGAAACAATGTTATAGCCACGCCAAAGGAAAAGAAAGACTCCTCATTTCCTTTCACACTCACAGTTGGGATGACTCAAACGAGACGCCAGAGGGACCATTGAAGTTCGCAGGTCAAACACAACTGCCAAAGAAACATTGTATTTAACGACACTCAAGACTCGTGACTACAAATCCTTCGAGCTAGAACATCTCAAGAGCCAGAACAGGATGTTTTAATTAGAATCTCAACCATATGAGATCCATTTTTGTCTGGGTTGAGAGATTAAAGAACCATTTCAGAGCGTTTCTTCCATTTCATTTAGCTGCTCACATATGACATTTAAAATGTACAAAGAAAATGGGAGCTACATTAAAATTACCTCAATGTCACAACCTTAGAAGTCTCCCGACTAACAAAGTGTGACACATTGGGTCTTTCTATCCAGCCCTTTTATGAGAGCTACTTACTGTAGAGCAAACAGGGCGTGTTATATAATCTGGGTGAAGCCATCTAATCCTTCACCTTCCATTAAAATGCTTTCCCCTTTGTCCAATGGCAGAGGCCAGTCAACTTATCAGTGTGAACCTAAAACAAGTTCCAGAAAGACGTGACCGTCTCTGCTTGCGTTATAGTTAATTCAAATATATATATTGGTTTTAGATTGTTTGTTGAAAAAAAAAGAAGCAATATAAGGACATCACTTTGGGGTTGTTTTAAAATGACAATCACTTATTTGAAAGGATAATTCAGCATTAACAAATGATGAAAATAATAATAATGAAAAAAGGCACACATTGATAAAAAGCCTCTTTAAGTGAACTAAAAAGCACAGAACAGGTTTTCTGGAGGGGATGAAGGTATTTGCGTGTCTCAACTTGACAGCAAAAATGTCTTTAGCATGACACGTCAGTGTGTCTCCAGGGTGAAGGAAGGGTCCGGGGTCCTTTTCTGTCAAGCCAAACGAGTTAGTAGTCACTAGGTCAACAATAATAACACTGATGCACGGTTTCAGTTGCCCGAGTGACACACATACACACGCACACGCACACGCACACACACACACACATATGGTGTCACACTCATTTACACAGGAAGATATGTCCAAGAATGAGAAAGAAACGATTTGGGACAGCAGTCTTGCAGAATATGCCTTTTGGATGTAAAACAATGCACTGTGCTAATCAATAAGGGCTTGATAAAGTAAGACTTCAGTGGCACGTCTGTGACCCATCACATTAATGACACTATTGATTCAACGTATTTAGCTGTGTGACAAGTCAGCTGACTCCTTATAGCACAGTAAGTTAGCCTCCTCGCCCGGTGAAACGGAACCCGGTGTCCCGTGGAGCACGACCGGGGGGGACGGACGGTAGTTTACGCGAGGGGATATTTAGGAGCACGAATTGTCACTCGTGCTTGAGTACGTTTCCCTTCAGGTCGGTTTTAAACGCGTCGGTTACAGTCCTGCCTCCGTCGGTAGCTTCGACTGGAAGGTTACGAGTCATTTGAACACCGTTACAGCCGCAGACAGCTGACCCGCGGTCAGCTAACTAGTTTCTCACGGCGCGCAGCTCGCCGCGTATCGTCGCGTGCTGTGAAGCTCCTCCGCTCGAAGGACACCCCACGATAAAGAGAGCCGTTACCGTGACACACGCGCTGTGTTTCACGAGCCCGTGAACACCCGGCAGCCTCACCGTGAAGACTCCTCGGAGAACCCGCCGTCCAGCAGCCGGACTTTACAGAAAAGGACACCGTTGACAAAGGGGACCGACGAGAGCTCGTCCAGCTCGAAATCCACCTTAAACTTGAATTTCTTCTTCTTCATCATCATTAAATCCATACACCGATTCAGTACTCTCGAGAAGGCGCTCTTATCCCGCTCGCCGCTGACATTACAGCCCCATTGTGTTGTTGTGCTGTGGGAGGATGGCGGAGGCGCTGGTGACAACAGTCAAATCAAAGACTAGCTGAGGCGACCTGGAAGAGCTGCTTCCGCTTGTGGAGTTTCAAAATAAAAGAGTATGCCGTGAAACGCTAATACTTCTTGAAAAATGAATACCAGTGGTGGAGGAAGTATTCAGGTATTTTAGTTAAGTAAAAGTAGCAATACTACAGTATATAAATAGTTTAAGTAAATGGACTTAAGTATTATCATTAACCCAACTATTACGGGTAAATAGTAAAAACTTTAATTATATGTCGTGCTAAAGCTATAAAATAAAAGTAGTGGAATGAAAAGTTCACCATTTAGCTCTTGAAATGCAGTGAAGTAGAGGTAGAAAGTAGCATAACATGGTAGTACCTCCACACAATACAATATGTAATATATCTTATTCCTATATATGATCTACGCCAGTTCAAAACCGTTAGTAAATAATTAATGTACAACTCTCCCAAATGTATAAAGTGCTAAAACTCAAATTTACGTTTTTAAAGTCTAAAATTTAAATTGATTGAAACTTAGTATTCCTCTGGGTGCTGAGAGCACCCAGAGGAATACTAAGTTTAAGGGGACATTTTCTGTATCATCTGAGAACACTGCAATACATTTAAGTTAATTTGAGTTTAGAAAAGAAAGCAAATAGTTTGTGGGTTAACTAAATCAGTCTTCCATTAGGTACAAATACCTCCAATTTGTATTTAAGTAAAGTACTTGAGAAAATGCACTAAGATACTTTCTAACAATGGAATCATGTCATTTTGACTGAAAGGCGTTCTTATCCCTCTCTTTTATTTTGAAATACATCAGGATTAAACGGATGTACAGTATTGACAAATGACTTGAAGTAAGTATATTAAAACCCGCCTCCTCCCCCCGTCGTCCCCTTGCGGTCAAGGAAAGCAACAGCAGCGCCGGATAAACAAATTACAACAACAAAGTGGAACCAGCTGCTGTTATGCAAAATTGTGTCGCCATCTTGTGGTAGAATCTGGGCAGAGCTGAACCTCGATGACTCACAAGAAAGACTACTGAGTGTTTCCAAACATTGGGGTCTCCATTAGGATTTCTAAAAAGTGAGTTGGTGCACAACATGAACATTTGTAACATCGATGCAAACCGAGAATTTAAGAGGCCGAGTTAACCTGCAGTACTGCAGATCAGGTATGCAAGTCTTTCTAAAGTAGCCGCGGAACAACCATCGTCTCCCCCCCCCCCTCTCAATATTCATCTCTGTGCCTCTTTCGTCTTTGAAGACTCAACCACAAAGTTTGGGGATATATGTTGGCTGGATTCCTGCTGCCAGATTCCTGTGGGTATGACTCACTAAACTGAATCAGACTGCAGGAGCGCACTCGGATTGGGACTATAGGCTATTCTGGTAGACCACTACACGCATATGCATATATGCATGTGCGGGTGCAAACTCATAAGAAAAAATAACTTTGGATAGGAAAAGCAGGAAGTAAAATCATGCCAATGAATAATCAAGGAAACTTTTTGAAAAAGATGTGTGTGTAGTTTCTCGTATGAAAATTCGCCAGGAAATAGTCGCAGTCTTGTTCCGGCTGAAGGGTGTGTGTGTGTGTGCGTGTGTGTGTGTGTGCGTGTCTGCCTGTGCGCAGGAAAAGAGGAGGTCTTCAGGCAAATTAAACCAAGTGGCCCCACCCTTCTGCTCAACGCTGTCAACCTCATCCTTCTTTAAAACAGCGTCGAACCCCAAAACACCGGATTCGTCCCCACGTCAACTAACGAGGACTAACTCCTGCGACTTCGTCTCCAAGCTGCACTGCGGACATTCCTTTGAAATCACACGAGGACGATCCCGTCGTTTCAAAACCAGAAGTGCCAGCCACAGGCATCGGGTCGTGTGTGTGTGTGTGTGTGTGTGTGTGTGTGTGTGTGTGTTTTTCCACAGCGGTGTAAGACTTCTTGTCTTGTTTTCATTCTCAGTCCAACATGTATCAAGTAGTCAGGAAGCTGTTTTTTACGGACTGCCGCTGCGCGGAAGACGCGTCCAACGTGTACGATGAACTGTTCGCCAAGCTGGACACCAACAAGGATGGAAAAGTGGATGTGGCCGAGCTGAAGGCAGGCCTGGCTGCGATGGGCATCGCGACCGGGAAAGGAGCCGCTCAGGTAGAGACCTGGATACAGTAAACAGCCGCGTAGGGAGGGACCGTGTATGTGCTACTGCATTCCTGAAGGAAGGAACTGGACTGGCGCACATTTTAATTACTCTGCATTGACTCGAGGTAACCCGAACCATCAAGTACAGGCCTGGAGGGGAGGAAGGGAGGGGGGAGGGGGGGGTCTAAGTCCTGTCTAAGTCCTGTCCCAGAGGACCGTTTTGAGATGGTACTTTTATTGTGTGTTTAACGTTGCGTCTGTGGATAAAAAAAACATGTTTATTATGGTTAATCTTTTGATTATGCTTTAGTTTTAAGTGATTCGTCCTATCGGCGATTATCTTTTGAAGTTGTTGTGATCTGATTCCAATACCTCTCACGAGAGACACCCCCCCCCCCCCCCCCCCCCCCACAACAAATGACAACAGTGTAAGGCTGGTAAAGAGCAAATGAAGAAAAGGTGCACCAGAATGAATGAAACGGTCTCAATTCAAACTTCAGATGCAGGTGAGCTTTTATTGTGGGCTGCAACTTAAAGAGGAAGTTCCCACCTTTCCTGATCCAATACTCTCACATTGCTCTCGCTTATCACAACGTGAGTGTGATAGCCTTTAAAGTATGAGTCAGGAAGGAAAAAACTCGAGGAGGGGTCACTGATTCCAGGTGTTGTAAGAAAAAAAAGGGTGCGTTCCATATCTGTGCATTTCTGTGATAATGATAGAGCTAATAAACATGCGCACTGGTGCACGTGGCACCACTGAGGTCCAGGTTTCCATCATACAGCATGCATACAGCGTAACAACAATAGTCTTTATTGACAAACTCAAATGTAACTGAATAAAATCAAAGCCGGCAACATGGCTGTATTATTCTACCTCAAACTGTCAGAATCAAGCAGCTGCTGTATGAAAACGAGAGGTTTACCCTCTCGCACCGCTCAGTGAGGGGGTCAGACCACCAACAGCCAATCGTACTCCATGACGTGAGGAGAGTGGATTCCTAATATTCTGTGTTTTTTCTTTAGAAAATAATTTCCTCTGGAGACAAGGACAAAGATGACGGGCTCGACTTCAACGAGTTCTCCAAGTATCTGAGGGAACATGAAAAGAAGTTACGACTTACCTTCAAGAGCTTGGACAAAAACAATGATGGTATGCTGTCATCATCGTATCGCAGAATGCCTAATCTACCTAAATAGTCAAACTAAATGCGGAGATTTCTACTCTTATTCAATATTTTCCAACAGGTCGAGTGGACTTTATGGAGATAAAGCAGTCGCTTGCCGATCTGGGACTGGACATCAGCCAAGAGGAGGCGAAGAAGATCCTTCAAAGGTACGTCTTCTTATTTCTGGAGCTGCTATCCATTGAGGAACACCGCTCTGCGGTACTTGAAGAAGAGTTGGCTGAGAAAAAGGCTCATAAAAAGATCCTGTTCCTGCAAGCAAAACCCTCATGAACCTTTAACTAAAAGTGAAAGAGATATGTTATGGGAGGGGGGACCAGTGTGAGGGACTGATAACCAGATCGGTCTGTAACTTGGCCCACGTGATAAATAGCTGAAGGCGTCTGACTGTGTTGGAGAATGCATCCCAACATGTAGGAATAAGACGATTACTCCCGGGTCTGAGCCTAACTCCGCCCACTGCATTATTTAGAAGAAGAAAAAATGTAGTTGGTGGAGTAAAAGGAATTAATACAATAAATATAAACGTCATGGCATCGATCAGTCCGGTCCCCCCTGAGTCAGCATTGCAAGTTGAGGGCTGATTTTAAAACGGCAGATGATGCATTTTCAACCCAACAAGAACCTTCAATAACCACCAGTGTTGTTGTGCGTCGTCACAGTACAGTCATATCATTTAGTTTACAGCTCGAAATACAGCAACCATGTTGTAAGTGTGCAGTGAGTTTTCTCCAAGGTTTAATTCAATCAAAGCTAAATGGTGTCTGTTAGCTTGGTGACTTGGGTTGACAATCATGTTAATTAAAAGTAATGTTGATACTCGCAGTTCATCTGGTTATCATTGCCTTTTTAAAAAATGTGTTTCTGATGCAATTGCGGTTGTTGTACTTCTAATATTTAATTCCCTACTGTTTGTACTTGACTAACATGTCAACAGCTGTCAAGACATGTTAGTACTTTAGTTGTGAAATAACTACCAACTTTGAATTATGCACATTAGGAAATCTTCATTTTAATTAGCACTTTTACCAAGATGCAGTGGGTCAGACATGTTCGACACAAATATTGATAGTTTAATTACCAAATAACAATAATAATGGGGAAAAAAATGTCATTCTTTCTTTGTATGCAGAGCTGTCAATATCAATATTTTTGTAATCACATATTGCTTTGTGTTAACCACTTGCACATAATGCTCTGGCCTACTTGTGTTAGTGATGAGCTTAAAGTCTTTCAGAGAAGTGATTAAAACTTGCAATGTTTTGGTTATTAAATACAGACCTCTAATAATTAATCATTTCAGTCAGTTCAATTTATAAAACGAGATTAAAAACGTTATATTCCCACAAACAATATCCGTTATCGGTACCACCAAAAGTGGAAGAAGTTCAGGGGCAGTCTCTTTTATTAAAGTGTACAAGACAGCACACGGCATTAACATTCAGGCTAATGTTCTTCCACGTCCTTGAAGAGAATATGTACAGTAAAGTATTTAAAGTGTACTCAAAGTTCTGTCATCACTTCAACCTAATAGAAACACGTAGTAATGTGGAGCAGCTCCGAACTGTTCCTGTCGGTGTATTACACATCTTTGGTTCCCTGCTTTTGCTCCGAGATCATAAATGCTGATTGAGCTACCTGACGCTAAATTAATAATATGAAGTGGAATAATTAATTTGTCATCATTCCACTTGGTACACTGCAACATGTGTCTTACAGGCTACATTAGTAAGTCAAAGCTCTGGGATCTACCGTGAAGGCCTCTGTGTTTTAATATCTGTCATCACATCATACCAAAACAGACTAATACATGTAATGGGGTGACTTTAAGTAAGCAAAGCCTGAAAATACGAGAGAAAATACTATTTTACCACTCCTGAAGAAACACATTTGACATTAATAATTCACAACACCTTGTGTTGTTGTTTGCTCTGCTAGTCCGACCAGAGCAGTGAACCTGGTCGGACTAGCAGAGCAAACAATAACGCAAGCTCCACGGCTTGTTGTGTATTTGCATAAACAAAGTTGGAAGCAGTGTACATAGTGAGACCTAGAAAGAGAACTAAAAGCAGGATGTGCAAGGCCGGGAATCAGGTTTGTTTGAGAACCACAGAGAGTAATTGATGAGTGTGTCGAGAAGGAAGGAAATGAGTGGAAGATGTACATTTAGAGCGACTGAGAGGAGACACGTGGTTTCCTCATTTTCATGAATTGGTTTCAGAGTATACAAAAAAATTGTGACTTATCTAATCTTCTCAAATATGAAACATCAAAATGTGTATTCTTGCCTGATATTTCATGTATTGTGTTCTTTGGTTGTGCCGATTTAATTACGACCCGTTACAGATTCTGGAAAGCAGATTAATCTGTTGCTTCAACTTCTGGTTACACGTCGCTGTCCATTATTATGTTGTTCATTGAAAATTGCGAGATTTGTCTTGATGCCTTGCAGTTGCAGTCACTGACCCCACATCTCTGTCTGTCTGTTTCTGTCTGTCTGTCTGTCTGTGTGTGTGTTCCTGTCAGCTCTCTCCTACACTTTATTTCATAAAATAGGCCAAACTCATTTTGGAATCAGTACATTTTGTCCCACCCTTGTTCTCCCTCCAAAACTGAAATAGAAAAATGGCAAGTCCTTTTTGCACATATGAGCCAATAAGTGGGCCCAGTTACATGAGTCTAAATTTGACCGTTTATTATTATTAATATTATTCATCCGCTGTCTTTCCTTGTACAGTATCGATGTGGACGGCACCATGACTTTAGACTGGAACGAATGGAGGCAGCATTTCCTGTTCAACACCGCCACCAACCTGCAGGAGATCGTCCGCTACTGGAAGCACTCCACGGTAAGGTGTGTGTGTGTGTGTGTGTGCGAGAACAGAGATGTTACTGGTGTCGAGACCAAAAATAACTACAAACTAAAAATAAAGCACTAGTTAGAGATTGTATTTTAATAAAAAAATGGAAGAGACGTCCTTTGGTTGTCCCAAACGTCACTTTTAAGAACCAGTGTGCTAAAAGGGAAAGGTTATCAATCTATCTATCTATCTATCTATAACAACTTTCCCTTTTAGCATAATTATATTCAGCATATATATATATGAATGAATGAATGAATAAATAAATTAAGAGCCGAATATTAATGGTTCAACTCTGTTGCATTGAGGTACTGATATGTTGCCAAAGTCTGGCTCATTAATTCCCAGAGTGAGTGAGGTGGAGACTTAACCTGATGATTACCTTTTGTCTGGAAGTGGCACAAAAACAATATATTAAGTGAGATCCTTCTGTTCCCGTTCTAGAAATTCTATTAAAAATTGTTGACGAACAATTAATATCAAACACAATATAATCTAACCTAACCTACACGGTTTACAACAAATAATATTAAAATCCCAGTGTGTAAACTGAAATGTCACATGTAGTCAGTTGGCTTTATAGAAATATACTTGTCTATGGTTGCATGACAGAGACACAGATAAACTCCAATCATGGCTAATCTCTGACTTCCTCCGTTCACTGGTGCAACCTCAGAGGTCAAATAGACCGGTGGCGGCTAAAGTGAGCTGGACGTAAGCTAATTTCAGGGGGATTAGTTTGTCAGTGGGACGTAGACGGGTCACTGACGAAGGAAGTGGCTCTAGAGGACAGGACAGGAGCGAGCTCTCTGCCTGAAGCAGTGCTTGGCAACTTCTATGGAAGTGATCGCTTCCCACCATCGCCAGTATTCACGTCGATGGTTACTGGCCACTCTGGATTCAGTGTTTCTCCACTCGCTCTGGATTGGATCCGCAGACCCTTGACATCTGACTGGCCTCTTATGTCAGGGATCCTGATCTGTCTGAGAAATAGAGTTTAGGAGGGAGCTCGTACAGCACTGGGACTGCATTGCACTGGATCGCCGGCTTAATCAAAGGCCTGAGATAGCCATGGCTCTGCTGCACCCTCAGCAGCAGCAGCAGCAGGGAAACTGGTTTTTCATCGACTTGGAAGATGATGGGGGGAGCTATGAGGTGGAGGTGGACATGGTGGGTTTGGGTTTTTATCCTCACAGTCCAGGTTGTTGTCTGGTCATAAATGAAAACTTGGTTTTATGCTTCTACTTTTTTTTGTCAGTAAATTGGCCCAGAAATAACAAGAAATTGCACGAGTTATATCTTTATGGTAATTAAGAAATATTCTGTCATTATCTACTTTGCCCACTAGAGAGCGCTTACACATTTGTTTTTCCATTCTAAAATGTCTCTTTCACTACATATCTGACAAAATATCTAAATAATGTAAGGGGTTTCTTTACCTATATTATCTCAAATTCTTCCTTGGCTTGTATGTATTTTTGTTATTCTGATGCACTGATGAAAACTGAACATTAGATGTTGTATTGAAATACAACATCTAATGTTCAGTTTTTGCTGAGACTGTAAGACAAAGATATTCAGGAGCAGTTGCATTGAATTAAAAAAATGTTTTCAGGTATATCCTAAATATTTTGTCCCTCCATTAAATCACCACATCTCTGACGGTCTCAGTTAAACAGAACTTACGTTTAACAAAGCTTGTATCCAAGCTGGAATATTGTGCACTTTTATTACATTGTACAAGTTTCTTTGTCCTGCGTTTATATAGTAGGACGGATTTCACTCCATTTCCAGTCGCACCCTTGAAATGTCAAATTTATGGTTTGACAGAAAATTGTCTCGTACCAGTACGAGACAATTTGTTACTCCTAAAGGAATCATCAATGAAAGCCTTCATATCACATTATGATTTGTCTGCCGCTTTCTTTTATCTAACTGAACTCTTTGTGTAAACTATATTGCAGTCGGAAGTGAGAAAGAACTACATTTGATTTGATACCGTCGTATTAAACAACCGGTTTCATAAAGTCCCGCGCAATTACACATTTGATCTCTCAGCTTGATCGTGTGGTTATGTAAGACTTTGGATACGGACACTCTGTTTTTCCAGTCCTGCCCGTTAATTAAGTTGAAGCTGCTAATCGTGCCGTTTCGAAGCTGTGTGATTAACTTAACGTCCCTTATTGCTTCTATTCTTTCTATTTTTTGGCCTTTTTTAAGTAGCTTTTTAAACAAAATTCAATGTATTATTATTATTATTATTAAGACAATTAATATAAAAAGCAGATTTCAATGGGCTTGAAATGACCTTTTAAGCGATTCAAAGCTCTAGTGAAATTGCGAGGTCTGTTCTGGCAGCCCACTCGTGTTCCTGCTCCGCAGTGAGTCAGCATGAATCAGAGTGAGAGTCTGCGGGGTCCCGAGACGATATCGAAGAATGTCAGCCCCCTGTTGATGTTCAAAAACTTGAGACAATTCTCCCAGTATTTAAAATCCGTCTCTGACTGTGATTCATACATCTATTGCGCTGTGTGTAGGTGCTGGACCTCGGGGACAGCCTCTCCATCCCAGATGAGTTCACGGAGGAAGAGAAGACATCCGGCATGTGGTGGAAGCAGCTGTCAGCGGGGGCCATGGCCGGCGCCGTGTCCCGTACAGGAACCGCCCCGCTGGACAGGATGAAGGTGTTCATGCAGGTGTGTACACATTTAGTATTAGTTGTCTGTCATACCGCTTCTGTCATATGTTCTTAACAAATAATGTTTTAAATAATATATATATATATATATATATATATATATCTTATTAAACGTTATATTTTTTTTATCTGTTGAATGTTTTTAATGAAATGTACAAGTTAAAGGCAATGTGACTTTTTAAACCAAACCAAAACACGGTTTAGTTAAAGCAGAGTACTCACATAACACGGGTAGTATGTGTATTGTAATATGCTGCATCAGAAGCTGTTACAATAGATAATGTGGCAAAAGAAAATAATTTAGGTGGTCAACCTGTTTGTATTTGTATTTAATGGCACTTAATTGCTGCCGTTAATATTATATAAGTGCACTTACTTTTTTAAGTAATGATTGACTCGGGTTTTCTATACACAGGTGCATTCCTCCAAGAGCAACAAAATCAGCCTGGTTGGTGGTTTTAAGCAGATGTTAAAAGAAGGAGGCGTGGCGTCTCTGTGGAGAGGAAACGGCATCAACGTACTGAAGATTGCTCCGGAGACGGCCATTAAATTTATGGCCTATGAGAAGGTAAATGATTGCTGCATACACTGTCATAATATTGGCATGGTAAAATGTATACTGACACCCCAGGATGCAATTTGAGCTGAGGTTTAATACTAATGACACTGCAATGCTCCCTAATCACTGTGTGCCATTAGTACAAGAAGATGCTGTCCAGTGAACCAGGGAAGGTCAAGACCCACGAGAGGTTCCTGGCTGGATCGCTGGCTGGAGCCACAGCACAAACTGCCATCTACCCCATGGAGGTGAGCAGAGGTGGAGGCCCTTCCAGGTCTATCTGTGTTATTGTTTTGTTTAATATTAAGACATTAATTGTCATGTGAACATAATGTTGGACCCTTTTTTAATGAATCAAAATCCTTCCTGTTTCAGTCTAACCTGAGAATAAAGAGCAAAGTAAAAATATGTGAGCGACTTTACGAAAGATAAAGCAGATTCCCTTTTCCCCTTGACAAATGAAAATTATTTTACAAAATTGTTAAGCTTCAACCCGACAGAAGGATCCCTCGTTATCGTGAAGCTGCTGACTGCTACAAAGAAGTGCTGTGAGGTGACGAACAGCTTTGCCCCTGCAGGTGATGAAGACCCGTCTGACCCTGAGGAAGACCGGACAGTACTCGGGAATGTTTGACTGCGCCAAGCAAATCCTGAAGAAGGAGGGAGTGAAGGCATTTTTCAAGGGATACGTTCCCAATCTTCTGGGCATCATCCCCTACGCTGGCATAGATCTGGCCGTGTACGAGGTACGTGGAACAATGGAAATGCAAAGCTCCACTTCCATAATATGCAACATCATCTGTCATTGAAAGCCATGAAGGATTTCCACTTTGTGTTCGACTGTAGATGTCACTTTTTGGATTCTGTGAAATATGACGAAACTACTACCTCTTTCACTCACACACACACACACACACACACACACACACACACACACACACACACACACACACACACACACACACACACACACACACACACACACACACACACACACACACACACACACACACACACACACACACACACACACACACACACACACACACACACACACACACACACACACACACACACACACACACACACACACACACACACTTCCTTATCCTCACCAGAGCTTGAAGAACTTCTGGTTGTCCCGCTACGCTAAAGACTCGGCCAACCCCGGCATTCTGGTGCTGCTCGGCTGTGGGACTCTCTCCAGCACGTGTGGCCAGCTGGCCAGCTACCCGCTGGCTCTGATCCGCACCAGGATGCAGGCCCAAGGTACCGAGAACCTTTTAATTTAGCGCGTTGCTCCCATGATGTTATCCAGAAGGATTTACACTAAATGTAGTAAATGATTAGACAAATAACCACTGAAAGGCACTGCACGACGGCAGCTAAAGTAGAGATTGAGTTGACATTGAGTGAAACAGTATGTCATTAAAAATAGCAGGTTATTGCAGCTTTTCGGGGGCTGCAGTGTGGGAAGGGTTTCATAATGGCTTCAATGATAAAATGGGGGGTTGGTGAGCTTTGGCATTACCTGGGTGGTCACTCAGGGTCTACTAAATCCATGTACATAAAATTAAAGCACTGACATCATCACCTGACACATGTCTCTTTGTTTCTCAGCTTCTCTCGAGGGCTCAGAGCAGCTGCCCATGAATCTGATGGTGAAGAAGATCTTGAAAAAGGAAGGCTTCTTCGGACTTTACCGCGGCATCCTGCCCAACTTCATGAAGGTCATACCGGCTGTCAGCATCAGCTACGTGGTGTACGAGAACATGAGGGATAGCTTGGGTATCCAAAAGTAGGCAGCGGGGGTCATCTGTGACTGTCTGTGTCCGTGAGCGCGATGAGCCGGATTTCTTTATTTCAAAACGTGTCACTTCTAACACATTAGGGAAGCTGTCATGTAAAGAGCTTGTTTACCTTTAGGTCACCAAAGACTCAAAGCACTGCAGATGGAGTCAATCCAGGACTGACTAAAACTGTTTTGAAAATGACACAGATTTAAGTGCACCGTCAGTCTTGGATCGACCGATTTTCAGTTTAATAGCTTTATACACTGTTTCCCAAAATATTGTGTAATATTGTGCGAGTGGGGAGCTTATTCACCAAGAAATGAGGAAACTTCGGAAATGCAATACTGTATTTACACTTTGTTGACTGACATTCTGGTATGTTTGTCCTTTTTATGGAATGGATTTGTTCAAGCCTGGTGAATGGGAGTAATGTGCCTTGTGTGCTTTTCATAGACATCTATGGACCTCACCCTTTATTTGCCTTTCTATCCAATATGTGGTTCATTAGATGCTGGTGTTTACAGGAATAAAAACATTTGAATACAAAAGTGAGAAGTTTTCAGTGCATTTGTTTTCATCTTACTGCGATTGAAATGTGATCTTTGAATACTTCTGATGTTGGTCATAAAAGTAATTAATCAGTTGTGGTCTCAAAACTTGCACGGCAAACCCAGATGTTTTGTAAACTGAGTATAAGCATTCATTCACGCCTGGAGTGTTGCGCAATGTGATGGTGTGCATGTGACCCGAGGCTTTAAGCACAGATTACTCCACTTTAGATCTGTTGTAATACCCATTTTCAGCAATGTCAATACTCCTGACTTCAGCCGTCTGATCCCGGCCATCTAAAAAGACAAAGTGGCTCCGCTAATTTGTAGCATTGAACTAAAGAAGGGACTGGAGGATAATACTTCACATGCTCAATTTAAAACCTACTTTTTGGATTTCTGAATATCCAGAATAATTAGTTAGGGCTTCTAAAGTTATTTTTTGACTTTCTCACATCACAAATCAAAGACCTCTGGGTTATAAATAAACAATCAGCTGGAGTCAAAAGTACGTATGTTGAATGACGAGAGCATTTATTTAATATTCATTGAGCAAGAACCCATTTTCAGTTTATTTTTTACTTTAGTTCTTCTGATGTGTGGCATTCATAATTCTGATTCTGGTAACTCAGTGTTTGTGTCAAATCACTGACTTAAAAGTATTTCATCAGAATTATTTGAAAGCTGGACCACTAACATACACAACACAGATTCAACGTGAGGCCCTGATGAGGAAGCATGCTGTCCTGAGAACAGGAGCCTACTGTCATTGCTTCCTGTTCCTTATTCTGTTGCTTTTACAGAAGCTAGCTGTTGCTAGGATCTATAACATATACAACTTCTACAAAACACACAGAACATGACCAGACAGACGTGTGATTAAGACGGAAGAGAACTCTAATACCAAAGGAAAAAAAAGAACATAAAAACAATGTGGCTTTATGATTGTATACAAACACTATTTAACCTGGCAATAGCTTCTTTTCTGGGTATATGCCATTAATTATGAGTGTACCAATGAAAGAAAAAAAGGCCACGGTGGTCAGGATGGCACGAATGGCTTTGAACCAGCTGGGGTAAGTGGGCAGCAGAGACAGATCATAATGCAGCGAGATTCCGAGTCCCATAATAACCATGATGGTTGCCGTGGCAATGCTGTCGCTCATCAGCATGGACACCCAGGCTAACAGGGAGGGAACCACACTGTTGGCCAGATTTATCCAGTCAGGTTTGGCTGGGCTGCTCTCGGGAAGAGCAAATCCCCAGCGGGCTCCACCCAGGAAGGAAACAATTGAGGCTCCGTAAGCTAACTGAGCATAGGCCAACTCTGGAAAGTAGCTCTCGGTCACAGCCATGAGCAGAGTGGGGGCGACGAAGGGGATTAGTCCTGCAAACGAAAGGTACAGGGCTGGTTTGGGACTTTTCCACAAGTCCTTCATGTCATAGCGCAACAGATCCAGCTCTCTGGGAGGTTCAATCATCGGTCGCTTCTTCGGCCTCACAGGGGAGGAGTGGAACTGTTGATTCCTTACTAAAAATGGAGGTGCACTAATCTGGTTCCTCTGGAGGAGCGCTGTCCTCACAAAGCTGAGGACCGCAGGAGGTCTTACTCGTCCGTCGTCCCTTTCGGAAAACGGCAGCTTTGGGCTCAGGGCTGATGTCCAGCATCTCTGTGAAGGACCTGCACAAAGCCACAACTACAGAGCAGACATTCAGATCAAAATTGTAAATACATTTCAGTTTTAAAATGACACATTAGAAGAAATATAAGCAAAAGAGCTTTTGAAGAAACAAAAATCACAACTAGTGTGTTTACCTTCTGGGCAGGAAGGGTGCTTTTTCTGAATACAACCGAGATCATCATCTGAATAAAATTAAACCACAATCAAGATGTCAGTCAAAAGAAGAACAAAGCAAATTACACTAAGACTACAAAAACAATAACATTGAACATGGTAAAAACTGATGGTTATTTTAATTACTGAAATCCTCTGATCATTTTTAATTAACTGCAACGATAGCTCAGACAGATACACACAGTGCAATACATAAACAATTAAAATGTAACAATTGTTGCTTTATGAAGCCTCGGCAAAGTCAACCGACACAACAACACCACGGACCAGCTAACCGAGTTAACGGCTGACGTCACACACTGGAGGCTTCTTGGCACGTGGCTTACAATATGAACGTGCAGCCCTGGATCACGGACACCATTATTACCTCTGTCTCAGGTTGACAACATCATATTTCAAACGTTATTTAGCAGCCTCAGGGTCACCCGGTATGTAGTGGGGAAACACGTCGGTACGCGGTTTATTTCCTCCGTGTTCGTCATGAGCCGTCCTCCTGAACCTCTAGTTCCACCAGAACACCGTGAAGTAAAACAATTCAATAAAAACGTGACTTGTTTCCATGGACGGTTTCGAAGAAGAAAATGGTGGCAAGCTGGACACACTAGTTCAAATCAAATAACATGTATAAATAGAGTCCAAATTGTTATGTATCAATTATTGTTTTACCTAAATAGGCAGCATAAATCACCAATAGGTCTGAATGATAATTCCCTCAATTAAATAAAAGCAAATAATGTGAATAAAATGAATTGCATAAATAGATAGAACATATATGCTAACATAAGAGATATATATGAAATCAATTAATTTCTGAGCTTGTGGTTTGAATACCTGAAGAAAAAGAATCAGTGGTCAAATGTAATACAAGGTATAATACATGAAACATCCTTAACAACACATCAGACACCGAAAATAAGTAGCACATTAAAGCACGTATTGTCATGAAACTGCTTAGGAAACTAAATGACAATGAAATTGCCTCTAAATATAAGTATTTTTCAGGCATAAAGAAAAACTCAAAACCAGCAACAGAACAGAGAGCAGACATTTCTAACTGTGGAGCTGTGCACTCCTTTTTAGGAATAGTAGATGTAAATGTATAACAAATTGTAATTTTAGGTTTTGCTAGAGATTATTTTTTATAATTATTTTGCCTAAAGACAAGGCTCTGGATTAACCAGTCAACCTCCATTCCAGCTGTAATGTAGCTTTCTGCAGCTCTTCACAGTGTGTCTGTTCTATGTCAAATGATGTAGAGGTCAAATTGGCTCCAGGTTATGCCCAGTGTGTGGATCTTCGTATTCCAATTAACAGACATACTTAGATGTGTCTGCTATATCATAAATACTCCTAAAACAGAATGGAATTAGATCAGTCATTCACAGATTTACAGAAAGATATACTTTAGTAAAACATCAGACAAGTTAGTGCCTCGGAAGAAAACCTTTCTATGTAAGTCTGTACAAAAGAGAAGTGAAAAAAGCCCAATGACATCCATTCCTACACTGACTATTCAATGTAAACTATTGTTTGCCCTTGGCAGGGACACCTACAAAAAAAACTTCCATAACACATTTGTTGTGATCATGGATAACAACTGTACTGAAGTTTGTTGAAGCAGCATTTTTGGGACAAAAGCATTCAAATAATTGTTTTGCCTCATATCAGGCAGAACTGCAGGTGGATTCAAAGAACTGGACACAGGCATATTTTTGTCAGTAAGATGTAAGATTTTATTGATGCTGTAGTGTAGATACTCATCTCTATGACCTTTTAACCCCTATCAGACTCGTGCTTACAACAACAAAATGCCCAGCAGGGGGCAGTCACGCAACATCTATTTTTCCAAAAGGTTGTTTTCTGACAGGTTGCTGCCTTTGTTTAAATTTGACTTGAAGAAAAACAACAACATTTAAAACAATTGTATCCTGTTTTATGCTTTACATACAACAATAGGAACTTTATTTACTGACTTAGCTAAATGGGCAAAAACTAATAAAAAAATATATAGCAGGAGGAAAATCATTAGGTACAGTAGTGTTGTAAATTAGTTAGCTCCATAAATGCCCATTCAGATTAAATAATGAAAAGAAACTGTCATCAATGTTTGCTAGAGAGTTAATTGTTAACCCTTTAAATTAGAGCTCTGTCATTTCACCAGTGTTGTTATACAATGTAATCAATGAACTCTTATGCAAAAACTTAGAGCTATGGCATGAAGCAAGAAACCACTGTCATCCAGAATAAATACAAGAGGCCGCTGACTGCTGACTCTCACAGCTGGAGGAAGTGCTCAGACGGCTCCATCGCTCTGAAAGACAAACATGATCGACATTTTCATTACTCTCTCACTTAACACCAATACTCAAGCTGTAACCAGCTAAGTAACCCATTGGATCCCAGTCAGCTAACTTCAAATTCAAATTGTATAACTATTTAGGGAAGTGTAGGTAAGGATGTTATTTTTATACTTCCTGTCAAATCCTCACACATCAACACGTCTATTGTTTTATGTTCTTCTTCTTATCCTTTATTTAACCAAGTTAAGGTATAATTTAAATAGGTGTCACAAAGAGAACATGATCTATTATGGTTTATGTGTTTCTTTTATGTCTGTGAGTTTAGAGCGTTTCAATGAGTGAATGGACTGTTGTTACACTTTTACAGAAATAAATAGATAGATAAATAGATCATTAGTAACCACAATAACACTAATAATCATCATAGTAATAACATAAATAATTGTCAATTTCCCTTAAAATGTATCCAATTCTTCTAACAAATTGACTCAACTGAGCCCATCTTATCTCAGACTAGATACTGACCCCCCCACAGCAGTTGCCACACAGACATCCCAGCAGGCCGTTTACCACCTGCACAGCACACAGTGCCATCTGGATCAAACCCATGACCAGCAGCACAGAGAACAGAGAGAGATGCCAGGACACCACGCGGGCCGGCTCCAGACAAGCCGTCGACCAGGCATCTTTGTCAGACAGGGAGAAGTCACTGGAGAGGGAAGGTAAAGAAGAGACGGCATCTTTTCATCTGCAGACGCTTTAAACTTCTGAAGAGCAGATTCATTAGTGATTGAGCTAAACTTTATTCTTTATCTTGAAAATAGTAGTTTGAAAAAGAATCAGTGAATGGATGTTAAAATGCTATTCTTCTTGTTTTCCCTTTTGTACCAACCCACAATCTGTCAAATGAACAGTTTACTTTCTTGCCTTGAGTGAGATGAGAGGATCAATACCACGAAATATCAGCAAAAAAATATTCTTCTAAAAAAAAATAGTCGTAATTATGAAAAGAAACATTTAGAATTTGACAAAAAATATGATTTCATTCTATGCAACTGAAAAATTGGGTTACATTCTTTAATGAAAGAAACCGCATGCAACTATTTTGTGATTATGCAGGTAATTTAAGTTAACAATTTCAATACTTAATTTGAATTGTGTGTCTCACCCATTTAAGAAGGGATAGCCCCATTGCTTGTCTGTGCCGTTAATGTTAACCACACACTCAGGTCCGTGGTTTATGGCCACAGCAGAAATGATCACTGAGTAACCAGCCCCCGCGACACCCACAGCTGCAAACAGTATGGAACTCAGCATCTAGAGAGAGAAAAATAGGTTATTGGGAATTAATACTTTAGAAATCTTGGGTTAAACTTCTGTGACTACATTGAAGTTGTTATCTCAATGTGCAGAGAGCAGGCTGAGGTTCACAAACAGAGCTACTGAGATGTGTCTGTGTGTGTGAGTGAGTGTGTGTGGGGTGATTGCTGATTCATTCCTGGACCCCACATATGCTCCCAGATTCCTGAAGTTTCGATCAATATGTGTGTGTGAACTGCAACAATAGCAGCTATGTCTGATAAAGTCATGTGAAACTCCCATCAGAGGAATTTCTTCAAAATCTAATCAATTTGGGTGTGAATGTGTGTTTTGGCATTTATTGCAATGTAAATCATGGAGGGTATGTACATAGTGTCATTGTGTTTATTTTTACAAATGATTAAACCGTACAGTTGACAGGTGACATACAGTAGATCCACTGGTAGTGGTTCAAAGTGGTTCAAATTAAATAAACACCCTGCAAGCCTTAATGCCCTTTTCTCTCTCTTTAATGTATACATTTTTTGCTGGGCCATTCATAAGGTTCATATGTTCCTTTGTACCTATTCCTACCAAAAGTAAAATAAAAAGGCACATAGAATCTATAAGTTGTGTTTGTGTTTGGCACAACTTACTGAGTCCTCTTGTGGCGAGCACAGCTCAGAAT
Source organism: Cyclopterus lumpus (assembly GCF_009769545.1). Lineage (NCBI taxonomy): Eukaryota > Metazoa > Chordata > Actinopteri > Perciformes > Cyclopteridae > Cyclopterus > Cyclopterus lumpus. The sequence goes on along the minus strand of NC_046969.1, from coordinate 10,150,994 downwards.
ATAACTTGTGTAATTTATACGTCATTCTCTGGTTGACTGTATCGGATTGTGGCCACTACACTACAGGCCGGTTTAATAGACCTTTTCCACTGAGGACATTTTGACATGAGCCAGTAAAGCAGAAGTGTAAAATGATAAAGTTAACGACGCCTGAATTCCACTCAGCTGCTTCAGTTTCAGCGTTGTGGTGCACGGCAACAATTGCAGTTGTTAAGCTGTGAGGCTAACTTCTTTAAATTTATGTTTTATGGACCTCTATGTAAATATAAGTGTGTGTGTATGTGTGTGAATGTGTGTCTATGAATGTGTGTGTGTGTGTGTGTTTGAATTTGTGCCTGTGAATGTGTGTGTGTGTGTGTGTGTGTGTGTGTGTGTGTGTGTGTGTAGTTTGCAATCCATTTTATTCTTCTAGTCTAATTTGGATCCTCGCATAACTTTGACAAGCCTGAGCTGTGAATAATAATTTCATTATGGTGAGAAGTTTAACTGAAATATCTCCTCACTGCAAATCTTCGACCACAGCTTTCGTTGCCACAGCAACCGCAGCAGTCATTGTTCTTCAGACCCAGGAAAACCAGAGCCGGGAAGATCATCTGTTGTCCAAACACACGCACACACGCACGCACACACACACACGCGCACACACGCGCACACACACACACACACACACACACACACACACACACACACACACACACACACACACACACACACACACACACACACACAGAGATATAACACAGTCAAGACCATTGTCCACTATAATCATTAAGTTATGAAGTGTTTAATAACTAGTTCCTAAACTTGCCATTCATTAACTCTGCACCAATTTTCACCAGGATTGATGCCATCAGGATCATTTGAAAGGTTCTAAAATCACAGGTTGTGGTTTTAAACTGGTTCATAAAATCTTTACAAATATTTTTAATGATAATATTCTGTTGTTTTTCAAACATACACCTGTATGTGTGGGCCTACATTTTAGAGCTGAATGAGTCTGTTAATTAATTAGTTTTTCACAGGGACAAACATGGCAAATATTCTTCAATTCCATTCTTAAATGTTAGGATTTTCCTTTTTTCCTATCTTTATTTATTACATGAGCAATCTGAATATCTTTAAGTTCAGGACTGCTGATCAGGCAAAACAAGCAATCAAAATCACCTTTGGATCTAGAATATTAAACAATATTTAGTTCTGCTAATTTATTACATTTTATAGATAACAAAAATGAATTGATTACTGAATGGAAATAAATATATTTCTTTATAAATACAATTTTTGTTGTGTTATTTATAATCTACTGTGTTCATGAGTCGACACAGACACACAGATAACATCGGGATGACACAATGTATTACGTGCTAAAGTTGCAATTTATTTAAGCATTTAAAACATTTTCAAAGACATCAGGAGAATTCAGAAAAATTGTTTTCAGTTCGGACAAAATGCATGCTGGTATTTCACAGTGTGCGTTCTCAATCCTGTATTGTATTGGCTATTACTGTCAGTGTTTGAACGTACTCACCAACACTCCAGATCCCAGAATGCCTCCACAGTACCAGACTAGGTCTGTGATGTGTTCACTCTCCACAGATATCCCGCCGGGGAAGAAGAGCAGGATGTTACACAGCACACACAGAATCGACAGAGGCATCAGACTGATCCCCAGACACTTGGCAAAGCCGCCTGAACACATTTTGACACTGATGCTTCAACCTCTCCAAGTAACAACTCTGAAAGCGTCTCAAAACCCCACTAATGGTCTATATAATCTGACAAAGCACGGAAGTCTTGTTTATAAAATGAAAATAATAAAACCGCTGCTTTCCAACACCAAGTTCTCCTTACACCTCTAAAGCGTGGTTGTTTCTTCAAAAGGCTCTGTCCGCCTGACTGAATCTTCTGAGTGAACCTGTCTGCCTCGCCTGTCCTGTTGCTTATTAGGTTAAAGCTATATTTGAGCCTTTATAGCCCACATCCTCCTCACTGCTTCACCTTTATAGCAGTCGCCTGTAATATGGCAGGACCACACACACACACACACACACACACACACACACACACACACACACACACACACACACACACATGTACAAACACACATGCACACGCTTGTGACTGCATGCAAACACACACACATTAATGTGGGATGACCCCTGTGTGCACACGGACACACCGCTGAAGACACAGTGGTTAATGTTCTACTTTGTGTTTTGCGCTCATGGAGACAGAAGAGGAAGAGACAGTTGGTCGATACAGCAGAGGCCTCATGGCGGATCTGCACAACTGTTTAGTGAGTAACAGACTTCTTCATTTGGACTGTCTCATCTGTAAAGTTCTATAATGACACCATCATTTATCATAATGTTTCATCAAGTCTTACAGTGTGTTATAAATCTAAGGGTGAAACATTATAAAACTGGGATAATCAGGTAATAGTTTCACCTGTGCATCCAATAAACTTGAATTAACATTGATTACAAATAATGCCATCGTAAAATGATTGATTTTCAGAGTTTTATAAATGTAGTTGCTATTTGTGCAGTGAAAAGACAAACAACAAATGTTTTACAGGCAAATATACCAAATATAACCTCTAACGGTTCTAATTAGATGGTTATTCCATCGTGATCCCTCTTGAATTATTTATGGCCTCAAGATAAAATGTGAACATCAGTTAAGAACAGAATAAAACAGGCTGACGGCCTCAGCGACCGTCCACCGCTCAGCATCCATCGATGTCATCTGTCATCGTTTCTCTGCTACCGTCCTTTTGTCCCAGTTGAGTCAAACTCAATCGATACCCGAGTGACCGATTAGAAATCCTCCCGGTGTTTCGCCTGGTTTCTGCCGACAGTCGCCGGTAGTTAAAGCGGGATGGACACCAACTTGTCGTTCTCCTCTCGTCGGTCCCCCGTGGTGTGTTTACACGGCTGTGTGGCATCCAGCCAGCCGCTGGCTACCGGTGTAGGACTCGGTAAGTGGGAACAATGTGGACGAAGAAGTTAGCCATCAAAGTGACACTCTCCTCAATACGTTTCACATTTTTCTGTTTGTCCACATACGAATTAATAAAACCAGTAAGGAAACTAAGAACAAATAACATGTTGACTTACAATTAGAAAACAACAATAATTAGCTACAACACTGTTTGTACAACAAGTGCCTCGAATAGCTGGAGGACCAGAAACACTGAACATTAAAAGTAGATTATTCTGGGTTTAACCTCACTTTTCATTCAGACCCCAATCTGTATGTGACATAGCAACGTTAGTTCATATGTATTGAACCAAAGTCCAATACCAATTATGTTTATGATTAATTGAGTCAATGTTTTATCTGTAAAATATAAGAGAATATGGGAACTGAACCATCTCTGTGAGGACATTTTGCTGATTTTTGTCCAACCAATTGTCAAAAAAAATTGCCCAAATTGCCCAAACCTATTCAGTTGACCATCAAATAAGAGGAATTAAAGCAGCACGTTCTCATACTCGAGAGCCTAGAACTGAAGAACGTTTTGGCAATTTAGCTTCATGATCATTTCACCTCTTGACAATACTACACATCTCCTATTACTGTCAACCACTGGTCCATGTTTATGTTTATCTCTGAGATTTTAGATGCCAATGGAGAAGAAGGGAATTGTATTTGTACTTCTCACAAAGTTGACATGGTACGTGGGACATTTGAAGTCGAGGGTCTTAGAGTTGAATAACTCAACAACTTTTAAAATAAAAGGAGAAAACAGGAGAAATTGAGAAGATTGTAATAAGCTCTTTTGGTCCCCAAGGTGGTAGTACATTTACCTGAAACATACACCGATAAGGACCTTTCAGGGTCTCGGGTTATATTATTCACACATGGACGTGCGTTTGTGTCCAGATGTCTTGAAGCGTGGCGGTAATGCAGCAGATGCTGCGGTTGCCATAGCAGCAGCGCTGGCGGTAACCGAGCCGTGCAGCACCGGTCCTGGTGGAGACGCCTTCTGCTTGTTCTACAACGGAAACACTGGAGAGATCAGAGGAATCAACGGCAGGTGGAAACTCTTCTTTCGCTGATCCTGTTGTCTTCATAACACAACATTGTTAACTGAGCCTCTCTCTCTGTGTCCTTAGCGGTCGTTCGCCCATCGCTCAGACCCTGGACTTCCTGGAAGGACGTGGTTACACTGCGGAGGCACCTCCCTCACCTGCTGATGCCTTGAATGTCACAGTACCTGGGGCCCCTGCATGTTGGTGCGATACCGTACAGCTGTTTGGTAGTCACAAGGTTTGGTGTGTGTGTGTGTGTGTCCATCTGTGGAAAACTGTGTGTGCTGTGTTTTATGCAACAACCTGGTAGCCAAAAGCCCATCTAACATAATCATTCACATGACATAAACAACCTAAATCTAAACACTGTGACAGGAGACACATTGGCACACCACCAACACAAAAACACACTTGGAAGTATGACTTTTAACTCTTGTGTCAAGGAGTGGACCAACTGGCTGTATGGATATTTCCTTTTTTGGTCAAAAAAGGAGGCTTTTAAAGTGGGGCTTAAGGAGAAAACAAGATGAATGTTAGATAATATCAGTGCAGCTATAATTGTAATTTGATTTTATAATTTGAATTGGCAGTCTCAAAATTACACAGTTTCTTTTCTGAGTCACCAACATTTGACATTTATTGATGGGAAAATCAGCAAGAACAGTTTTGCCACAACAACTGGCATCTGCAATCTGAATACAGCTTTGAATTGGAGGTATCACTTTTAGATACTCTCACTTCTATCACAACAGCATCACATAGATAAAGGAACGAGATACACGCCACAAGTTCACAACTGTTTGTTTTATGCTGTCAGAATGTGTCTTAGGAAATTTCATAAATTATTAATGGGAGTGGAAGCGAGTATTGTTAATATTAAGGACATCTTGGGACATCAGAAAAATAAATCACACCTCATCACAAAGTAACCCTGAAGGATCTTCTCATTTGCACAGACTGAAAACCCTCAGAGGAAATTACGATCCAGTTTGTCTCCAAATATTTCTTCTCAAAACAATGACTCACACTTCCTGCTCAGCAAGGTTTCCTGTGAGGTAATAAGCGTGTGCTTCCTCTCCCTGTTTCCTTAGCTGTCCTTGCGGGAGGTTCTGAGTGGGGCAGTGGAGCTTGCAGAGGTGGGATTTCCTGTTGCAGAGGTAACGGCTCACCACTGGGCAAAATGGGTGGCTACTCTGAGAGATGATGGGAAGGAACTGGGCGGAGACCTGCTGATCGATGGTCATGCCCCCAAAAGTGGACAAGTATTCAGAAACCCTACCCTGGCCCAGACCCTGAAGGTAAATCATTGAAAATAAAACACACAAACACACAACACATGTTAATAGGTCATGTGACAAGGGCTGGGATCTTCTTTTTCTGAACTCTGGTTATTTAGAACAGAAGGAAACAGAACAACATAGAACCCCGGAGAACCCAGAGGCAGCCTGGATAATTAACTCTGAAACCATTCGCGTGTTGGACTCATTATGGATGGGAAACAAGGTTTATGGAGGGAGGAATACAAGGGTGGGCAAAATGGAGGATGGAGGGAGCTTGTACACCTGGCCATCAACGTAATCTATAACTCAATGCATTTTAATATTGTTTCAAGCACATCTTAGTTAAAGTTTACTAAAATGTTTTCATGGTGGAAAAAGTAGAAAGCAAGGCGTCTGTATGTACTTTGCACTGTTAGCTGCTTATATCTGTGACAAACAAATGACTGGAATGGCTTTTATGCTGGTTTAAAACGTTTCTATAGAAGCTTTGACACATTTTTTCCACTATTAAAAAACGTAGGCTCCGCTGTTAACATGAATTGAAATTGACCATAGCCAACATTTAAGAACTGAAATATCTCAATAACTGTTGGATGGATCGCTATAAACTATTTGCAGAGAAATCCATGGCCCCCAGAGAACGAGTCCCCTAACTTGTTCATCTAGTCAGTGACTGGTGGTGGTGTGTCAAGCATGCACTGGTCAATGCTCTTCTGTATTAAAACATGAAACAGTCAGTCAATCAGTCGGTCATTCAATAATGCAGGAACACTGCCAAATACGCCCATAATAACTCTCTACACACACACACACACGCACACACACACAGTCATGTTCCTGAGGCAGTCAAAACAATAGCAGTGACCTCAGCCTCATTGATGGATGGTTTCCATGGCATCATAACGGGGATTCCTCAGCGATGACGGTGTGCGTTACTTATTTTTCCGAGTGAAAAATCACTCATTTGCTAACATTGATTGGACCTGTAAATACTCACAATAGTGGACACGTCACCCACATCTCTCCCAAACTCAAGACTTGTGTTGCCTTTCATGATATTTGAATGGTTGGTTTTTGCACTGCGGTTTTAAAACATGTAGATGGTCCGGCAGAATATGCTGATTGATTGAACAGTTGATTGATTGGTGGACTGATGTATCGACAGGAGCTGGGTGAGCGTGGCAAACCGGCTTTCTACCAGGGCAGAGTGGCCCAAGCGATCGTCAATATCATCAACCACAATGGAGGAGTCATGACCCTGGATGATCTCCGTGGCCACGACAGTGAGGTCATCACCCCCATCAGCACAGAATACAAGGTGAGGTCAGCGAGCAGAGACGCCTATTCTGTCCCTGTTTTTGAAAACGTGGTCAGCGGAGGGAATGACTCCATTGTGTGTTCAGGGTGTGCGTCTGTGGGAGCCGCCTCCTAACAGTCAGGGGTTGACTGCTCTACTGCTGCTCAACATCCTGGAGAACTTCCCTCTCAAAGGTATTCACTGGCATCCTGATGCAACTTGCCAGCAGAGATGCATGAGGATACGAGAGAATTTCAGATATGGATATTAATCTGGCAATGCAGCTATATGTTTAGTGACAGTCCAAAAAACAGATTTGCACTAATCTGAGTGTGTGTGTGTGTGTTTGTTTGTGTGTAGCTACACGCCATAACAGCTCTGACTACATCCATGTACTGGCGGAGGCAGTGCGCTTGGCACTAACAGACGCTCTGCGTTACCTGGGTGACCCAGATCATGTGACCATCCCTCTGAAAACCTTACTGGACAAGAGCTACAGCCACCAGCGAGCGCAGTGCATCTGCATGGACAGGTGTGTGTTTCTGTGTGTGTCTGTTAGTACCAGTATGTACCTGTCGTCGTACTCTGTTGACTTTAGATTGGACTGTAGACTTTTACTTCTCCCCCCGACCTTAATGTCAATCCCTTCATGCCTCGGCCCTTCTTCTCCTTCGACACTGTTCTGTCTCCTGTTTGTGTGCATGTTTTGCAACAATATGTATTTACTGGTTAGTCCTGTAGACTTTGACCTTAAGCCTTTTATCAGTTCTAAAACAAACGTACTGGTAATATTCTCTTAACGTTCTCTTAACATGCGCACACTGACTTCTCATGTCATACCTGAGGTGTACCAACTTCTGTCCCTTATGGGCCTTTTCCATATACATGCGCTGACTGGGTTTGTCTCTGTGCTTTCCACTTAAAGGTGTGTCTCTAATTAATGAAGTGCTTGTCTTGAGTCGTGAGTCCATTTATGCTCATAGATGTACATATGAGTCGCCATATATGGTCGTAACACATAACGCATTAGACTGCATGCAGAGGCCTGCCTCCCGCACATAGAACCCTCACACTTTATTTATTTTCAACAAAACTCAACCTTCATGATTCAACCAACCCTAAATTTAACGTAAATCTGTCTCTAATTAATTCAAACACTCAGAAAAGCACTGTCTTCAAAGTCATTATGTTCACATAATAAACCAGGTAACTGGGAACAATCAAGTGAAAGCAGAAATTATAGATCATGTTTACATGCGCTGCAATAACCTGGTTACATGCACACAGCAATCAGACTTCTCAGCCGACACCCTACAATATATTTGAACCACGGCTTTCATATGTTTTTTTCTTTCTCTGATAACAACATTAGGACTGTGAGAGCACAGGCAGTGAGAAAGCACACAATTATAAAGATGTTCTACGTGATAGCCGGTGCAAGGTTGACACTTGGGGCCTTGTAATTCTACCTTTATTTCCCTATTAAATATATTTGATACAAATAACATAGTTATATTCATTGTGACAATAAAGTGGCATTAACTAGTTTTCACTTTGTCTTATTATTTATCTTTCAATGCATTTTTCTTTTGCTGTACAAATATGGTAAGCAATTGAAAACACTAAAAGAAAAATAGAGGAAAATCCATTTATTCCCACGAGAGTTGTGTGGATTATAAAATTGATATCACCCTCATGTATCTCATGCTAAAACATGTTGCTGGTGCCAGCAGATGAAAACAGTAACAACCACAATGGCTTCTGTGTGTTTATCTGTAGGGCCATGGAAGAAGTGGAGCCTGGCCTGACAGCAGGAAGTGACACAGTCTATTTCTGTGTGATTGACAGTCAGGGCAACGCCTGTTCATTTGTCAACAGCATCTATATGGGCTTTGGAAGTGGGCTGGTCCCTAAGGATTGTGGATTCTCACTGCAGGTCTGACGGGTCAGAAAGAGGCTATAACATTGTGTGTAACACTGAGTGGCAACATCAGTGGATTTGATGAACAGGAATGAAAAAAATCATGGGCCATGGGCCATGAAAACATATTGCTCTAGTAATATGGAATAAACTTAATTTCCATAGAACGTATCCACTGTGAAAATATAATTCCCAGTTTGCTTGCATGCTAAAACAGTAAAAGGTTTTAGCAAAAGTTGATTTCTGTGTTTTCATGAAATCCTTTTTTTCCTGCTTCTAGAATCGCGGCGCCAACTTTTGTCTGCGTCGTAACCACGTTAACTGTGTTGCTGGGGGGAAGCGTCCATTTCACACCATAATACCTGCACTTCTCACCGACTCTGCAACCGCATCCCAAAAACCACGACTCCTTGCTGCACTGGGGCTGATGGGGGCATTGATGCAACCACAAGGACACGTCCAGGTACGCTGTGACCCACAATAGACTGAGGTGGAGAATTAATTGCAGAACATTAGCTGTGAGATAAAGAATAAGTTATTATTCATTTGTCTCTCCATTCTTTGTGAACACTATCTTTTAATTTGTCTAAATGCAAATAAGTTTAATTTGGTTATTTAATAGTCAGACTAGATCAGGCATTGGAGAAATCAAAATTGGAAACACAAACCTTTGTGTGCACCAGGCTAGGGGGACTTCATTAGATTGGTTTTAAGTGACTTGAACACACCTCACTTTATCTATGGTCCAGTCTTCTGAAATGAATGTGTTAATGAGTTTATAACTGACGTTGCTCTTGTGTTTAGGTGTTGTTGAACATGTTGGAGTTTGGGATGAATCCTCAACAAGCTCTGGACGCACCACGAGTCTATGTACAGTATGACCACAAAGGTATGCCCTCTCAAAACACACTCAATCACACACGCAGACTCTGTATAGTCACATATAGAGGACAGTGTGTTAGTATAAACGTCATTTTATTATCAAGTACAGGACAACAGCTCTTTCTAACTACACATTCAGATGTCTGGCTTTCTAATCCTGGGATTAAATACCAATGTTCATGTTTTATAAGCCATGACGTGGGTGGTATTGTTTGTACTGATGGATGACATTGTAAACTGTAACTTAATTTGAGATGAGATTGATGGGAATTTTGTGAAAGAAAACAGTGTGTCCCATGCAAGTAAAGCACTTTTTTGAATGATGATCATATTTGGGTTAAACATTCTGTGTCCAGCTGCTCAGTGGTCGGTTCATTTGGAGGAAGGGGTCGGCCAAGAGGTAGCCGAGGAGCTGAGAAGGCGGGGCCACAAAGTCAGCTGGCCAATCACAGGTACCTTTTTTTTTTAATCTTACACAATTACTGTTGGTATTGGCTGCATGGTATTTTGTATTTATTTTTACATGCTAAGTATGTTATGCTTACAGAAAGTAGACCAGTTTCTCATTCATTCAGCATTAAACACAGAAAACAAAAACAAGGGGAAAAGGCCACTGTGCTGTGGTGCAAGATGCTAATGAAACTGTTATTTGTAAGAGTTTGCACTCAAGTCAAGTATTTCTTTTTCGTTTGCCTCATTGATGCATATTTTATGAGAAATAGGTGCTAGATGTAGCAAAAGTGAATGCGTTTCATTAATTGTCATATCGATTTAACGGCTAGAAACGAGACCGTGGCTGAAACAACTGGTTCTGGGTGAGTTAGCTGCTGCTGTCTGGCTCTCTGAGTGTGAACATGTTTTATGCGACACTACCATCAGCCCTTCAGTCCCTCATCATCCGCTTTGATTTGTGTTACCTTTGTTCGTTCTGGAAGACCAGCACCCACTTGATGGTTGGGTCATTTGTCTCATCATCTGTGATGCAGTAAAGCCCCACACGCCAATCCTCTTCGCCATTTAGTCGATTTAAATGCTGCAATAAGGTTTAGACTTTCCTTGTTGCACCTTTAATGACAGTAACTGTAGAATGCTTAATTATTTAAATTAATTTGAGTTTATTCATGTTATTTAAAGGTTTCAGTAATAGTTTGGGAGAACAGGTTAATTGTATTTATATTTTCAAACTAAACAGTGAAACCATTGTATTAATTTTTACAGATGTTTGACTTGTGTGTGGACTAAAGATGTATGTGTCATATTTTGTTTAGTTTAACTGCTCGTCATTTGAGATAAAAAAAAAAAAAAAAAATAGTTACAGCCTTAACTGCCTTAGCATGTGAATGAGAGATGGTATATTTTGGTTTGCAGTGCATAATAGTGATACAATATGAGACAGTTTGTCTTTTTGCTCAAACACACAGGCCACATGAGGTCTCAGTTTGGGCGGGGACAGATCATCACAGTGGGGGATTGGTGGAACCCATCTGTCAATCAAGCTGATAATTCATCCAGGGTGCTGTGGGCGGGATCAGACCCCAGAGCAGATGGATGTGCTCAGGGATACTAGACATACGTGACCTCCTCTCTTCTTGCCTGTCGATTTATATTCAAATAAATTGATCACAAACTAAATTCCTACACATGAACTGTAGAAAAGAGGTTGTCTTTTTGCTTTTTAATTAACCAATTGTATTACCACATAATAACAGTTGTAGCGCGTAACACATTAGCCCTTTATAGAGTGTATTTTTCATCATATGTCTCTCCACAAGAGACTTGAGTTCAAGCCACATTTATAAGCTCGTACACTGTTCTGTTTACTCTTAAATGAAGAACAACCAACCGTAAAATAAATCTTTGACATTACATAGAAAGATGCCTTTCCTCAACCCTGTCTTTTGCTTGACATAATTATCTGTTTCAATGTCATTACTTAGATGCTGCTGGTGTAGAAGCAATAATTACATGTAGAACGCTCCCAAATTCAGTTTAGATAATGTAATTATGTGATGTGAATCAAGTCAATCAATGTTTCTCCATTCAGATTTGTTTTGCATCGTTCCTTTTGTTCCTACACCTTAAAGTGAAATACATGTATCTGTATTTCAATTGATCTGTGAAATATGATGGATCTTTTCATTGTTGATCTCCTTACAGCTACCAACTGCACTTGGTACCCAACGTTTACTCATGTAAAGATCCGCGTGTTCTTCCACCCGAACACCCTCTGCTTCACATAATCTGTCTTAATTAACTTGAAGCAGCTCGTTAGAGCAGGTGGTTAGTGGCCAGCGACAGCTTTCAGCACACTTTATCTGGATGTTTTGCATTCCAGCTGGTTTATAAAGTAGCTCACAACATGGGCCCCTAAAACACTCAAAGTACACAACATGTTGGGCCTGTGACACACTCCTAGTGCACATACGCAGTGGCTTTCTGACACAGCGATATTAAGAGTCGTGCTGTGCCGTATCGCCCTACATAGACCTGCTGAACCGTTTTTTATCATTCTTACCTAGAAAAAGGCCGGCTTGCCTCTGGGCATTATCATGAATATGGGAACAGTGACACCTATAAGACATTTTGGATTGGACATGTAAAAGTCATCTATAATTTTGCTGTCATGGGAAAACCTCAACCTTCCCCCTTTTTAATGTGTCATCGTCTATAGTGCTTTAAAATAAATGTAGGGGATTGAGAACAAATATCTTGAATATTTTGTCCTATATCCTTTTATCTATATTTAATACATTTGAAAATAGGTTGTCATCAGGGTTTGTCTTTAGCTTTTAGTAACTAATACTTTTATGTACATTGTGCTGCTAATACTTGCTGTACTCTGTACTTCCAGTAACAATTTGAATTCAGGACTTTCAATTGTAATATAAGTAACACAATAAAGTTTAACAATCTTTTTTCATATCACGACTATCATTTGATCTTGGGACAGTTGGATGAAACAAGCACATTCACCTGTGGCTTTGAGAAGTTGTAATAGATTTTTTGAAAATAATGTTATGTCATCTTATGAACACAATTATCCATAATTTATAATGCAAGCCTTTGCAAAGATATCGTATGTACACTTTATAGGGTATATATACTGTACACATGTTTAAACCATGAACATGAGGGATTAGGAAAACACTCACTGCTGTAATGACTTAGTCATTCTTAAGGAAATGTATTCTTTAAAGTATTTTGTGAGGCTAAGAGGCTGTGGGAAACACACACGCACACAAACAAAACACACACACACACACACGCACACTTGAGGGATTTCTCATATTTGGCTGAGCTTTGTGCAACCATTGGTCAGCCCCCTTCCTGTGAGTGTGTTTCCTGGGGCACGTTGTTTCATGGCAGAACTCCCTCTGTAAGGAAGGAGAATCTGTTGAAGACACAAACACAGATACACACACATACAGCCGGCTCTCGTCACTTGTTTTTGTTTCCTTGCTCCCCAGCTGGTGCGACCCTTCCCTCCCCTCTTTCTCTCTTTCTGTGGCTCTTCTCGGTCCATTCCAGTTCTCTCCTCCCTGCGGTTGTGAGTGTGCTTTCTGGGTGAGCGATGTGTTGTTCGGTGGGTTTCGCCAGGTCTCTGGGTCTGGCCCTGCTGCCTCTGGCCCTCTGCTGCATCCTGGCCAACCTGCTGCTGCTGTTTCCCATGGGAGAGATCACCTACATCCAGCAGGACCGTCTGGCCAGCTACATCTGGTACTTTGGTGGACTTGGGGGAGGGGGAGCACTGGTGAGTAAAATACATGCATTTATGTTCTTATTGTGACGCCTTCTGGTTAGTCTCTCGTTATAGTTCTGGGATTACACTGAAGGTTTTAGTAGGTCAGAATATTCTGATCCTAATTTTGTCATATTGGGTCAACTTTAGTGGTCTGGTGAACTTACTCCAAACATTAGGAGCTGGCCATGCGGCAGTAACATATTTTGAAGAAAGGACAACCACACAATAATGTCTCATTATTTTATTTATTAACATTGGACAACTTTCCTTTAACTTAATCCAGTCCAAAGTTACTTTTATAGTTTTACTGTGTTTACCAGCTTAAGAAAAGCAGCTGAATTGCATACTTTTGTATGTATAGTTTGTATGCCTCTTCTTTCTGTGTAACCAGATGTTAGACCAATCCCTGATTTATCATTAGAAAATTAAATGAAACTTAATACCAGTTGCAGAAGTGTGAGCTTGGTGTACAGTCCAGGCCTTTGACAAAGATGTATATATTATTTTTACTTTAAGTTTAGAATCTGTATTTCTTGCAGGTTTCTCATGGCATGACTGTTGAAGCTGTTACTGAAAGCAGTGGAACTTCAGAGGTCACGTGACCGTTTAATCCGACTATGACTTCTGTATATATTTTCTGAACCGGTCAGAAAGTATATTATGTGTCAGATTGAATTATTTTGCCTGGCAAAACAAGGCTCAACCAGCTAAAGAATATGGATGTAGGTTTAGCCGAGGCCACTGGTACCACGTGGTGTAACTTATCACTCTTAGTTTCATCAGAGAGAGAAACTCATGATTATTTTTTTTTTTAGACCAGAATATGATTAAATGTCCGTTGTTTTCCCTTCAGAACCATTCACCCTGAGTGTGTTTGCAGTTTCTCATTGAGAACAATGGAGTTCTGTTTGGATTCACAGTTAATCTGTCTGCTACATGCTGCTGATCTGATGGGTTCATGCTCCAACTGAGCTGAAAGGAGCTGTTCTTTTAGTTTTTTAAAGAGAAACAGAGGACAGATTGTATTTACCCACACAAGATTAACCTTGTTGACCAGCAGAGCCCTTGTGTTGGGTACACAAAGCTGTACTCTTAAAAATATTTAGATTATTATTATTTTTTTTGTATAAAAAAATAAATGCTCAGAACATTTTATTATGTGACAGATATCGTAACACAATCTGCAATGAAAATGGTACAAGGAAAGTTAACACATGACCAAGCACATTTCCATTCCCACTTTACCAGCAGGTAAATTATGATTTCCCTGCTAATTTATGCAGAAGTTTCGTGCAAAGCTGTCAAAACAACAAGAGGTTTAAAAAATTGTTGCACATAAATTAAAGGACCAATCATTTCAAAACAGGAAGACGATGCGGAACAATGATCAATAAATGAAGTCCAGTCAAGTTATGGCAAAAGGTCTTAACCACACGCTGTTAATGCCACTTAATGCACATGTTTCACAATACAAGTGAGGAGACTGTGTCCCTTGGACTGCTCATTGGTTCTTACTGTGAACTATGGAGGAAGTTTGTATTAACATAAAACAGCAGAAAATGGGAATGGACTACAAAACAGAGTTCTGACTAAAACACAAGGATATATTTATATCAGGGGAATTTAGAAGGAAAGGTCCTATAGTAAGAAGCCCTACTCAAACTCAAGGTTTTAGGAAAAAGCTAGTCTGTTCATGTTCTCGTGGCATCTCTTTTTTAGAAGGTAGAATTTTATCTTCATTTATGTTTTTTTGTTTGTCTGAAATGACTTTTGACGCGCTGTCTTTGTTTTTTCCCCTATGAGCTTTTTTCTTTCTTTGTAGAAATGACAGAAACCTAAAGAGTCAAAGAGCAAATAGAACGCCTCTGATAGAAATCTATCTTTAGCTCCCTCCCTCCTTTCCTATCACTCCCTCTTCTTTTTCCTTCTTCCTCTCTCTCTTCCTTTCTCGCTGTGCACTTCCCTCTGTTTTGTCAGTATCACTCTGCCTCAGCTCAAGGGCAGGGCTTTAGGGGGACATTCAGGATGTGTGTGTGACGATGCCTATGAACTTTGTGTGTGTGTGTGCGCGTGCGCGTGTGTGTGTAGAACCTTGGGAACTTCCCTCCCTCTGTCAGGATGTGATTTAAAGTCCTTGACCGCTGAGAGAGCGACAGCAGGAAAGAGGAGGAGAGGAAAAAGGGAGGGAGGGACAGTAAAAGACTACCCTGAAACAAACAGATGTAGGATTGCAATTATTTCTCTTTCTCTCTCCTGCAGTTCTCTTGCAGTAAGGCCACCCACACTACATGTCTGCCGATGCTTTAGTTTGAACAATTGTATTGTCTCAACAATCAAATGCATTGTCGTTAAATTTGCTCCTAAGACGAAGAATCCTAATGATTTTCATGTAGCGCCAACAACAGTTCACTACTATAGCATGCTAGCAGTCTAAGTCTGTCCAAAACGACTCCCTGTTCCCTGTGTAGTGCACCATATCCTCCGTCATGTTATTTGGCATGCTACATAGCCTACTATAGAAACATGTGCTAGCATTCTGTAGCACAGAAATGCCTAAGAAGGGCTGATGCTGACAAAGCACTTCTTAGACCGTTGAAGTTGAGCCAAATCTGAAGTTGATTAGTGTGAAATGAGCAATACAGCCTCACGTTGCACATTTGTTTACGTCCGAGGTGATTTGTCTTTTAGGTGATGTCTATATGAAAGATACTGCTTTTAACAAGGATGGTGATTGACAGGTGGGACAAAAAATGGGGGTCACGGCTAAGGTGCTGTATGTGTACTGTATGTGCTGTATAGAAAAGAA
Organism: Cyclopterus lumpus; assembly: GCF_009769545.1. NCBI lineage: Eukaryota > Metazoa > Chordata > Actinopteri > Perciformes > Cyclopteridae > Cyclopterus > Cyclopterus lumpus. The sequence goes on along the minus strand of NC_046969.1, from coordinate 10,135,029 downwards.
AATCCTTGAATTGACTTGACTTGTAGGGTTGTAGTAATAGCGGTGGTAATTACACTGCTGGTCAAACATGTTCTCCATGTACAAAACACAACTTTTTTTTTTTTACAAACCCTTTCATACAAAATAACATATATTTGTGAAGAGGACTTTTTACAACCTAAATACAGGACAGATACAGGACAATTCAATTCAATTCAGTTTATTTTGTATAGCCCAAAATCAAATATTACAAATTTGCCTCAGAGGGCTTTACAATCTGTACACATACGACATCCCTGTCCCATGACCTCACATAAGATCAGGAAAAACTCCCCAAAAAATAGAAAAAACCCTTTCACAGGGAAAAAAGGGACAGACACAGAGCAGTCCTCTCTGCCATCCTTAGTGGACCAAGCCTTTGTGGCGGGTGACCCCAAACTTTTAACCGGCAGTGTATATACTTCCCGTAACTTCTAGCAAAGAAAAGCAGGATAAATATTTTCTTGTAGTAGAACGTGATTATCAGCCTAGCTCACGTAGCTTTAGCATCTATTTATATTGATATACTATACTACTTTTTTTATTTCTAACGTTTAAATGTGTATCACTTCCTCTGATTGTAAATGATGAAAAAGAAATGCTGCTGTTTAGAAATTGTATTCTGTGTTTCCAGATGCTGGTTCCAGCTGTGGTCTTCATCACTCTGGGGAAATGTAACTGTTGTTGGAATGAGAGCTTAATGGTAAGGGGCTTACCAAACCAACAATACCAGTCAACATCGACAGGAGGTTCTCTATGCTAAGCTAAGTCTGCATCTAAACCTCCAGGAGTAATGGCATTGATGCTAAGCTGATGCAATTGAGAAGCCACACACTGTGGTCATGCTGAGCACAATGCTTTTTGACATGTCTCTTCGGGTAATAAACAATTCCATGTAGTTGCTCTCTAAACATATAAAACAGACTTTCTGTTTGCTACACACAGATCATTATTTTCTATCCTATTAAATCAAAATATATGGTTGTTTGGTCTTCCACCCCTTGTAACTTTTAGTGTCCCCATTTAACTGACATTTTGTTGTTTCTTTCTCACCACTTGGAGAATAATATTCAACAGTTGTCATTAAGCCGACCAACACTGTGTCCTTATGAGGTGGAATGTTAATGCTAATCAGCTCAAATAATTCAACAAGGGTCCCATTGTTACTCAAAACTCAACAAAGTAAGCTTTGCTCACACCATTCAAGCCACATGCACAGCTGCAGTCATGTGTGTGTGTGTGTGTGTGTGTGTGTCTATAGCAGCTGTCTCTGTCTCTGATATATGAAACTGTGTACATTTATACAGACAGGCAGTCACACATACAGTCACAAAGGCGTCCCAACACGTTCCTGTTCTGTGTTAAAATCACTTTGTATGTCTGTGTTGCTCTCCAGATGTGCGGGTCAGTGTTGGCAGCTGTGGTCGGCCTGGTGGGGTCTGCTTACTGTTTCGTCATGTCAGGATTTGCCTTGGTGCAGGGTCCGCAGTGCTTCACTCCTTATGGATGGTCGTACCCCTTTGCAGACCAGGGGGGCAGGTAGAGAGATGCTGTGTGTGTGTGTGTGTGTGTGTGGGACCGTGTAAAATTGATTTATTAAAGCATTTAGTGGTCTCTGAAATAATTGTGAAAATAGTGAAAATCTCCATCACAATTTTCTGAAACCCATAGTGATTAAATTGACATGGATTGAAAATTGAAAAAAAAAGGAAATTTGTCCCAATAAAAAAGCTGGAACCAGTGCCATTTTTGCCATTGTTGCTTACATGTTTAAATTAATTGTTTCTTTAAAACAAAGTTGATTGATCAAGGAGTTAGAAATTTCAGCTCTCAAATGTCAAAATACAGGTTTGTAACAAATTTAATATCAGCTCAGCTTCAAATTTCACTGGTAAACAGATCTAACCATAAACTGACTGCAAACATTGTAAAAATGGCCAGTTTTCCCTTTTGCCTGAGGTACATGTGACAATGTACCCTAATATAGAAACCAATGGACTTTACCTCCACTTGATTTGGTGTTATTGCATCTTAGGACACCTTGTCATGTGGTATTTCTTACTCATGTCATCGATGTATACTCGAAGACCACTCTCCCCCTTTTTTTTGAAGTATTTGAAGAATGTGGTGCCGCTCTCAGAATGAGCTGTACCCAATACAAACATGTTGGTATAAACGTAGGTGCTGCCTGTGACTGATCTTTCTCTCTCTCTCTGTCCCAGGTATCTCTTACAACCAGAGACGTGGTCACGGTGTCTTCAGCCGGTTCACATCGTGGAGTGGAACGTGACCCTGCTGTGTGTGCTACTGGGCCTGGCTGTGCTTGAGTTCATCATCTGTCTCCTACAGCTGGGAAACGGTTTAGTCAACGCCGTCTGCCGGCCCTGTTGCTACAAGCAGGAGTATAGTCTTAATGCGTAGATCAACGAGCACATGCATGTAGTTGTACCTGCAGAGACACACATCAACAATGCACACACTCAACATGTATGCATGCACACACACACACACACACACACACAGGACATTAACGGACACACGCATAAGCGGAAGTCTGCACACACCTCATTGCTCAGCACCGTGAGTGTGTGTGCAAGGACACACTTAGACACACCCACAGTACACAAGCAGTACCATGGACATCTGACAGCCACGTCAGTGTTATCACTATCTTTTCTAGCTTTGAATTTGCCCTGTTAAAGCGGCAAAAAATCACTATGCATTGATTGATGATGATGATTATGATGATGATGATGATGATTATGATGATGATGATTATGATTATGATGATGAGCTTTTCTGGTGCAGCAAGTCTCAACATTTAAAAGGCAACAGGTTATTAGTCCATAATAATGTAGATATGTGTGTGAGTGTGTGTCCTGAATACTCCATGGAAACTATTATAAACTACAATAATAAAGACAAAGTAGAGCATCCTTGATAATGATAACGACAATAATATTATTATTAATAATAATAAGAGATATATGGCAGAGTTTTCCCTAAAGTAACTAGCAGTGTGTGAACATTTCATGTGCCCTATTTGCTTTTTTTAAAGAAGAAGATATAAAAAAAACTGTTTTTAGATGTGACAATTATTCGCTTGATGAAATCTATATTCTTAATTTCAAGGTTACTCACTTTCTTTCTTATCATTATTGGCGGTATACTTTCTGTATCTTCAGAAACCCAACAACTACACTACCGCTGTTATTGTTACAACAGATGATATTACACTTCAAACCAATGTTATTAAACTAGTATACTTAAGATGGCACCTGCATATTGTTTGATAATGTTGGAAAGGACACAAGCTCTTGTGTCCTTATTGATGGTGTCCTTGCAAGGAGAGATGCTCATTTTCCATTATTAAGTTGATTATCTCGATGCACCAGGAAGGAGTTGTTGTTGTTTCAACATGTATACACTGTTAGATCACTTAAGGATTACAAACAGATTTTTGTGTTTGTTTGTACATTTGTTTTCATTCTCAGAGCATTTTGTTGTAAATTGTTTTCTTTATGTCTATTGGAAGCCAGATCAGTGTAAACAGACTTTTTATATATATTTTAGTGACATATTTTTATATTGTTTGTATGTGCCGCCTTTAATAAAAAATGACTTTCCATTTTAAGTATCCAGTGAGTCATTAAGTTGAGGCTGATCTTTGTCCACAAAAACAGGTTCAGTTTTCATAATTGGCACATTCTCCTGTGTGTGTATGCGTGTTTGACTCATGACTTATGTGGGGTCTTTGACACAAATGCAATATTTGCTTACTTGTGAGAGGTCAACATCTAGCTTTGTGTACTTGTGTGTGTTTGTGTGTTTGAATCAATTCCTGGACTGAAGTGTCTGTCCTGGAGTTTCCAGAGTTATTGATCGATGTCAGGACTCTGAGTAGATGTGTCCTCGCACCCTGCAGTCAAGCCCATTACAAGTCATTTTTAATATTCTCTGACAAAGTGGGGAGAGTATTTTCTGGCACATTGTGACATTTTCTTTCGTTTTAAACCTTAAAACAATGACAAACCAGTTTTGGTAGCAGAATTCACCGGCCTTAATTGTCTTTAAAGTTAGATTAGTACTTCAAATGAGTCTTTATTAAACTACCTAGCTTGGTTGGACTGATGATGTGGATTCGGACCAAAAAAATGTTCAACCGCAGTTAATATTGGACAAAAGAAAAATCACTGGCCACACGATTTCTGGCTGCATTTCCACAAGCACGGAAAATAAAACATAATAATATATGTGACGAATATGAGATATTCTGCATGTCTGATGTAAATGTAACTTAAATCTGATCTCTTCGTGGTTGGACCGTCAAATGTAGATGTTTCAAAGAAGAAAATGTTCTGTTCTTACGCAACTCTAACCTTTGATCACAAATGGTGTCAGAGAGCTACCTCTCTTACCCCTGTACCTCTGTGATAGGTTGCCTCAAACCCTGTCTGTTGGTCAGTGACCCAACCTGCCCTGCTCGTCTGTTCCCAGCAGTCAGCTGAGGTTGTATAAAGACACACAGAGAGACTAAAGTCTCTCAGACAGACTGACTCACAGCTGTCAGCTGGCAGCACTGCTTGTCTTCGTCATTATCATCCTCTGGATCGCTGAACAGAATTAAAGACCCGTCTTCCTCCTCGGCAGGTTATCAGTGGTCTTGTCGGAGGTGTCAGCGCCTATATCTTCAAAATGCAGCGACCAGGGTTAAAGGGAGTGTTGCTGCTGTGTTGTGCAGCAGTATGTGCGTCTGGGATGACCAGAGAGTACTTCCTCAGGATAGAGGAGGTGTCTTGGAACTACGCCCCAAGTGGGATGAACATCATTCAAAACATCACACTGCAGGAGGATGAGTGAGTACATGCTGTGTACATTTTCTTGATTATGTTGGGCTCAGGCCAGTCAGCCTTCATAAAGTTGCTCCAAAATACAACAGCAAGACTCCTCATTCGTACCAAAGAAAGGGGCCGTATCTCTCCTCTAATGGCCTGCCTTTTTTGTGGTATACTTTTTAACCTCTATGGTCAGCATGCTTTAAAAAAAAACAAAAAACAAAAACTATAATCTTAAATAAATGTATATATTCCTTTATTCACACATATACAACACATACATGCAGAATTAAGCAAGTACATGACGACCTCACAAAGAAACACAAGACAGCACACACACACATCAGTGAAACACAACACAATATTGCGTTTTTGAGAAATACAAAATCATAATTCTAATTAACCGCAGTAATAAATTGTGGAACACAATTAATACATTTATCTAAGTAATCTAGGAAGACCGTTTATGGTTAAAATCCTGTCAAATCCATAAGCAGTGTGTGTGGGTAAAAAAGGCCTGTTGTACTCACTGCCATGTCATGACTTACTAACTGGATTAGATCAGAGTCATCCTTAATGTTATGAGTTACAGCAAGAGGCTAGATATATATGTTTAAGCATCTACATTATGAATATTGTGTTTGTTCAGTAGCTTTAGCCAATCACAGGATTTTTTAATACTTTAACTGCAGCCCATAATAATCCTTGTTCTCTCTCTCTGTAGGGAAGCCTCAGTCTTTTTAAAGAGGGGGCCCCAGCGTATTGGCTCCACCTACAAGAAGGCCGTGTATAAGCAGTACAGCGACGCCACCTACAGGACAGAGGTGATGAAGGCGGAATGGATGGGCATCCTGGGACCCCTGTTGATGGCCGAGGAGGGAGACACCGTGTTTGTCCACCTGAAGAACGCGGCGACCAGACCTTACAGCATCCACCCACACGGACTGAACTACAGCAAGGGCAATGAGGGTGAGGGACTAACGCATTGATGGGCAGGCTCAACATACGGATAGATGTGTGACCTCGTGTGCTTGTATCTGTCTCTCCAGGAGCCCTTTACCCAGACGGTACTGGTCCAGATCTGAAGCGTGACGACTCAGTGGCTCCGGGTACAGCAGTGACGTATGAGTGGACCCTCCCAGAGAGCCACAGCCCAACATCAGAGGACAGCAACTGCCTGACCAGATTCTACCACTCCCATGTTAGTGCACCAAAAGACATCAACTCAGGACTGATAGGACCCCTTATTGTCTGTAAGAGAGGTACTGAAACCTTTTTAAAGAGTAGTTTTAAACTACTCTTAAGTTATGGGGATGGAACTTAAGTACATTTATTTAGGTGCTGTAGTATTTTCAGGTACTTTTTGGCTGAATATAGTTTTACTACACTTTAAGTACATATCGCTGACAATACTTTCCTACTGTTAGGTTTTGAAGGGGAAACCTACTTCAAGGCCTTAAAAAACTTTTTTCAAAATTAATTTGTCGCTATCAACTCATTCAGTTTTAACTATTGGTCCAAATGAAACTATCAAAAATATTCCTGGATTCTTGTCAAATCTGTGAGATCCGCTGTGGCAAGAAGTTAGTTTTGTAGGGGCACTAACCCCCTTCAGTACATTAATGCACGTTAACCCAACTGGTCTCCTCTGCACTCCTCTGTAGGAACTCTGGACCTACATGGAGACAGCTCAGGAGACTATCTGTACGCTCTGCTCTTTATGGTGTTGGATGAGAACTTCAGCTGGTACCTGGACGACAACATCAGGACGTACATTACGAATCCTGCCAGTGGCCTGAAAGAGGACGAAGATTTCATTGAGAGTAACAAAATGCACGGTGAGCGGCACCATCCACATACATACATACATACATACTTACATACATAAATACATCATACTTACATACATAAATACATCATACATACATACATACATACATACATACATACATACTTACATACATAAATACATCATACATACATACATACATACATACATACATACATACATACTTACATACATAAATACATCATACATACATACATACATACTTACATACATAAATACATCATACATACATACATACATACATACATACATCATACTTACATACATAAATACATCATACATACATACATACATACATACATACATACATCATACACACATACACACATACATAAATACATCATACTTACATACATAAATACATCATACATACATACATACATACATACATACATACATACATACATACTTACATACATAAATACATCATACATACATACATACATACATACATACATACATACATACATACTTACATACATAAATACATCATACATACATACATACATACTTACATACATAAATACATCATACATACATACATACATACATACATACATCATACTTACATACATAAATACATCATACATACATACATCAATACATACATACATACATACATACATACATACATACATACATACATACATACATACATACATACATATATACATCAATACATACACATACACATACCTTTAACTCTGAGTGTGAATTGCAGGTATAAATGGTTTTCTGTATGGTAACCTGCCTGGACTGAGCATGTGCCAAGGCAACAAGATCCACTGGCATATGATTGGCTTAGGCAATGAGGTACATTTTGTATTTTTAATATCATTCTCATTATTATTATTGTTAAAAGTTTTATTAACGAATTTTAATTGAATTTACGTTTGCCTGCATACACTGCCGCTTGTTTTTGTGTTTGAATGAAGTGTGTTTTACAACGCGTTGTAACCTATTAGTGTCTAGGCAGAGGGTTAGCCGACTTTGGGTTGTATTCATTCAATCTCACACAATACAGCAGTGGTCATTGTACACCCACCTTACGGAGATCTGCTTCCTACTGAGTGAACATTTGTAGTTATTGTTTTGTCTTTTTAAGTTGAGAAGAAGCTAAGTGTATGTGTCAGCCTGAGAGGGCCTATGTATTGACAATATGTTAACATATACTGACACAATTCTTTTGCTAAACTGGAATTAAATTAGCTTTCATCATGTCTTGGTGTTAGCAACAAACACCTGGTCTTAACCCAGTTTAAATGTACTTCCTCTACAACAGGTGGACATGCATTCAGTTCATTTCCATGGCCAGATCCTGACCACTCAGAACCACCACACAGACACAGTCAGTCTTTTCCCGGCCTCCAGCACTACAGCTGAAATGGTAGCGGACAACCCTGGACACTGGCTGCTGACGTGCACTGTCAATGACCATTTGACGGGTGAGCCGACTCCCTTGAATCCTAATTTGATTCAAGCAAGACATTTTGTCACCCATTTGTATAATGAATGAATTTGCTTAGTATTTGTTTGTGAGTTTTTGTTTTGTGTTTTGTGTTTCTGTCCAGCTGGTATGCAGGCTATATTTGAGATCAAGAAGTGTTTCCCCAATGTCCACAAGCCCCAGCCACACGGCGGTGAGCTCAGACCGTTCTTCATTGCTGCTGAAGAGGAAGTCTGGGATTACGCTCCTACACTGCCTACTGATGAGTTGGTTACTGCACACACACACACACACACGCACACACACACACACACACACACACACACACACACACACACACACACACACACACACACACGCACGCATACACATTGGTCCAGGCTAGCCTTCATGATTCTGTAAGAGACCTGTTAATAACGTGTACTCTGTTTCTGTGTGTGTGTCAATGTGTGCATGTGTGTGTGCATGTGTGTGTGTGTGTGTGTGTGTGTGCGTGTGTGTGTGTGTGTGTGTGTGTGTGTGTGTGTAGGGAAGCAGAAATGTTTGTAACCAGAAGTCAAAACCGCATTGGAAGCCGGTATAAGAAGGTTCGCTACGTGGAATACACTGACATTACCTTCACAACAAAGATGCTACGCAGCCCAGAGGACCAACACCTTGGAATTCTGGGTAATCCAGGCTGGGCAGGGGTTGCTTGCACTTTCTTTTCAGAGTCAGAGATACTCCGGAGGTGCAAATAAACTCACCTTAGTACAGCCAAAAAACTATTACTAAATGAAAGATTCTAGATATCGATAGTACGGTAAGCATATTATTATATGTCTTGCTCCCCTTCCAAACTTGCCACACAAAACTGGACTGTAACTAACAAAAACATCTTAAAATCGCTCATCTAGTCCAATCAACTATCATAAACAAACAAAGATATTTGGGTTACAATGACAGAAAGCATAGCAAATGATTTAAAAACCTTCTAGCCTTATTTTAGTTGAAGGTATCAGAGGTCTTTGTTCTTATTTCAGACAGACTTCCTTCTTCGATTTAACAGTTTGCCACTAATTTCTGAAATATGTTGGCAGGATCTTGTTAACGTGATGAGATATATCCCAACATAGTGTCATCTAATGCTCCTTTGGTCTGAATGTGTGCTTGTGTCTCTATTCATGTCCGTCCTCGTCTCCAGGTCCTGTGCTGCGAGCTGAAGAGAAGGACACTATCAAGGTGGTGTTTAAGAACAAAGCCAGCCGGCCTTACAGTATACAGCCACACGGTGTTCAGTACAGCATAGAACAGGATGGGACGCTCTATCACAATGAACTGGAAGGTTAATACAAGCACATACACTCACACTGTTATCAACGTACTGGATTACACATCAAACACTTTCTTATCTTGTTTTATGTCTCCATCTTTCCTCCTCAGAGTCCTATACAGCAAAGAAACTGCGGGAGTTAAAGAGGGAACCAAGTAAGCTAAAACTTGAATTATTACAGTGCCAGTCTAAGTCAGCATGCACATTAACAATATCATCATTATAATATTTGTCTTTCTTTTTTAATAAATGTAGGAGTGGTGACCCCTTCTCCTGCTGCTCATGTCCTACCTGGGACATTGCACACCTATGAATGGATGGTGCCATTGGGTGCTGGTCCAGTCCAAGGGGAGGCTGACTGTCTGACCTATCTGTACTACTCTGGAGTGGACCCTGTTAAAGACACTCAGTCTGGACTGGTTGGACCGCTCCTTGTCTGTCGCCCTGGTTCACTGAAAAGAGGAATACAAGTAAGAAGAGAGCGTCAGAAACAAAACCTGTGTTTGATCAGGTCACATCCCCTTGAATCTGGTGTTTTTGCAGTATATGTGTACCTCAATCTGATACATATCTGGCTTGTGGCAAGAAAGATGGAGGATAGCATCAATGGAGGTCTCAATGGAATCACAATTAGACACCTTTTCTCCTCTTTCTTCTCTCCTCTTTTCATGTAGAAAAACTACAACAAAGAGTTCCACCTCATGGCCACAATGTTTGATGAGAACCTGAGCTGGTATCTGGACGACAACATTGAGTCCCTCACCACTGCTCCCCAGAAGTCTACTGTTAACAAGAACGACGAGGGCTTTATGGAAAGCAACAAGATGCACGGTTCGTAGGAGACACACACTCAAACCTGCAGTGATCAGCTAAAACATGATCAAATCATCAATGGAAAAAGCTGAGCTGAGCTGCGAGTGATCAGTGTGTGCGTGTGTCTCTGTGTCTTTCTCTTTTAGCAATCAACGGCTTTGTGTATAGGAACCTCCCAGGCCTGACCATGTGTAAGGGGGATAAAGTAACGTGGCACTTGTCAGGACTGGGTTCAGAGACGGACGTCATCAGCCTTTACTTCCAGGGAAACCGCTTCATCTACCGCCAGAACAGACGAGACACCATCGGCGTCTTCCCCCACATCTCACGCACTGTCGCTATGGAGCCAGACAGCATGGGTATTCATCTCTCTCTCTCTCTCTCTCTCTCTCTCTCTCTCTCACGCACACAATTGTACTTTTACTTGTGAGAACCTTCAGTGACGTTGTTACAGCCTAGTAAAGTTTTGTTTTAATCACACAATTCAAACAGAATGAGGATATAACATGTGTGTGTGTGAGACCCATTAATTTAAAACCTCAGGTGCTCGGGGTCATTATCGAGCATGACATGTACGTTTGTGTATTTGTGAACACTGGTGATTGTGTTTGTTTCAGGTCAGTTTGAAGTGGTGTCAGCCACAGTGAACCATTACCGTGGTGGGATGAGAGCCAACTACACGGTAATGAAGTGCAGCATGTTTCAGCGTCAGGGTGAGATTATGTTACACTCAAAAACCTACTACATCGCTGCCATGGAGATGGACTGGGACTACTCTGCAAACCGCACCTGGGAAGCTGAGATGTTCCGCGGTCAGCAGAGGTACAGTACTGCACACCAATTCTTTTACCCTAAAATGTCAAAGGCATGACCCGATTTGTTTAGGGTAATACTATTAGGGTAAGCCAATTAGAGGCAGAGTAGGGCAGTTCATGCTTTCGCCATTCTAGGAAACAAATATTGCCACCTGCACATGTACGGCATGAACATATTTGCTTAAAAAATATTGGAACTTCTGCGGACAGTTTGCGGCAAAATTGGCCTCCAAAGATAAATGACAGTGGAAACCATGCACTCTATATATACTGTACATACATGCAGTTTATTTTATTATATAACACTTGTAGGCTAAAATACATGTTGATTCTTCTACTATTTCTTATTGTCCACAAATCTCTCGAAAAGACCCAAAACATTTATCGGACTAACCGGTGTTGCCTGTTAAGCTTAATGTATCTTAGTACTATCTATTTTTGCTCTACAACTATTTAAAAAAAACCATCAATGTACCATATTGTCGCTCTGGGTGGGATGGTACTTCATTACAGGCACACACACGCACACACACCACGCACACACAAACACACACACACACACACACACACACACACACCATGGTACACACACAACATGACAAACACTGACAACTCTCATTTAATCCTCTGCAAAATAAGCCTGCCTCTCTCCCTCCGCAGCCCTGCTTCTGCCTACCTGGACCAGCAGGGTGGGTTTATCGGATCCCGTTACAAGAAGGTGGTCTACCGCCAGTTCACCAATAACAAGTTCACCAAGCAAAAGGAAAGAACAGCTGATATGGAACACCTCGGCATTATGGGTAGGCTCTCAGTCAGGGCAGCAGCAGAAATACACAAAATGTGATTGTGATATAAAAACCACAAATACTATGTATGACTTGTTATGGAATCAAGTTCCAGCCTGATCACGTGCCCTTCTTCCAGGTCCAATGATTCTCACTGATGTGGGAGACAAGGTGACGGTGGTTTTTAAAAACATGGCGTCCAGGCCTTATTCTATCCACGCACATGGAGTCAAGACCGACAACCCAGATGTTCACCTCACCCAACCAGGTAAAGACCGGCAGACTATCAAAACCCTATTGGTATTAATCCCAGAATGCTTCATTTTATTTGTAGCTTTATTTCATTATTATTGTGTAACAAAGTTAAAGCGCCTATTTTCTGATAATCAAAAGGACTCTGCATATGTCTGTTTCCCTCAGGACTCTAATAGTTACTGTGTAACTTTTCTTTACATAGTATGGGATTCAATGCCTAAAACATATCTTTCCCAGGTGAGACTCACTCCTACCACTGGTACGTTACAAAGAATACAGGACCGACCCCAGAGCAGGAGGCGTGCTCTGTGTCAGCATACTACTCCACTGCTGATGTTGCCAAGGTACGCCACATACACACACACACACACACACACACACACACACACACACACGCACACACACAGGCATTCACACACTCTTGTTGTCTCCCTGCCTCCCAGGACCTGTACAGCGGTCTGATTGGTCCGTTGGTGATCTGTCGCCGTAGCTGGGGCCGGTGAGTGTCTCTGCATCATATCATGCAGCATGTACAGTGTGCTTGTGTGATTTCAGGGTATGATGAGGCAGATATTAATTTTTGTTCTGCATCACACAACAATATTTGATAGAATATTATATAGAGTGCTAATTTACAGCTTTTTATAAACTGTGTTTCTTCCAGGAGTTTCGGTATGAAAAAGGAAGTGGAAGAGTTTGCGCTGCTTTTTATGATTTTTGATGAGAATGAAAGCTGGTAAGTGGATAACCTGAAAACTAAATATTAACTTTTTATATAACATTGCAAATGTTGGTTTGGTTTTATATTTCTAGGTTTTCAAAAATGTATTAATTAATAAGGCGATTTTACAGGGTCCCACCTCATATCCTCATCCTATTTTGACAATATGTTGTTCTCCTAGTCCTCGTTTATCTGGTTTGACTCCATGAAACACACTGTCCGAGTATATTGTACATCACTGTCTGTGGTGTCCAAATCTTTCTGTAGCAATGCCAAGCAGATAATATTCTGTATATTTATTTTACAATATTTGGCGAACTATTACTGTTATTATTTGTATTATTATTTCAGGTATCTGGATGAAAATATCAGGACCCACATCAGGAACCCTCGCACAAATTTGAAGGATGACGAAACCTTTATAGAGAGCAACAAGATGCATGGTGCGATAAACACACACACCAAATAAACGGCATCATTTTAACTGATGGGATGATATTTTTTGTTACTTTAGGCGTCAAACAAAATGTCTTTACTTTAATGTCTTTCCAATGTCTTTGTTTCTGTGCTTTTCTGTGTATGCAGCCATTAACGGTTATATGTATGGAAATCTGAATGGTCTAAACATGGTGGTGGGTAATAAGGTGTACTGGTACCTACTGGGAATGGGCAATGAAGTGGACATGCACACCGCACACTGGCACGGACACAGTGTGGAATATAAGGTATAAGACAAACACACAGGCCTGTCTACACAGTCACACATGCAAATTGATACACACACATTCCTAATATGTTTTGCTCTTTCTCTCCAGCTGGGTGGAGGTCCTCATCGTACTGATGTGTATGAGCTGTTTCCAGCAACCTTTCAGGTAAAACCTCAAAACATCCGGACTTTGCCTCAACTGATTTTATTTGTCTTATAGATTCACACGTATGGGAAACTTCTAGGGATCAGTGTTGTAAAAAGTTATTATTCATTATCCATTGGATTGTAAAATCTTAATCTGGACCAGTAATATCTTTAAAATATATTTTCTTAAAGCAAGTTACATAATGAATAAAGCCAAATGCCAAATAAGGAATACAGATTAACATTCAATACATGTTTTGATCACTTTAATTAAGACAGGAAATCAGGTGAAGGTATTGTTAGAACTGTGCTGCAAATAAATACGAAACACACATATACATATATATATAAACACTTTAAATGTTAAATGAGGACATTTTGCATCAGTTATTTACAGGAAAACGGGACTCTGTTGACTTGACAGTGCTGTCAAACATGAATAAAAATGAAACTTGTGACTCGCATGACGTTCCCATCCTCTCCCTGTTCAGACAGTGAAGATGCGTCCTGAACATCCTGGCACTTGGCTGCTCCACTGTCACGTCACTGACCACATTAAAGGTGGCATGGAGGCGACGTATACTGTTACTGAGAAAGGTAAGGAAACTAATTGGGCAGGGAGATGAATTCAGGCTAGAATAAAAAGTAATGCGTCACAATATGTATGTTCTTGCATAGAGTAATATGTTTGTTTCTCATCAACAGCAAAGAAGAAGGGAATCTTTGGCTGAACAGTTGAAACAAAAGAATAGAAGACAGCAGAGACAAGCTTACATTTTATTTCTGCACGTAATTCACTCAACGCTCTTCATAAAAGCATCTTTATGTGAACTGTTTCTTGTCCAAAACTTTTATAATTATAGTTCAAAATAAACATCACAATTCAGTTATTTTATAATGAAATGTGCATTTTTGTAATTGTCTAACTGCTATGATATTTTGTCTTATGACACTAAATAATACAGTACTTCAGTAAGAATACTGAAGAAAATTAAGAAAAATGTTAACCTTATAAATGAATTAACACTTTTATATGACTGTGATGTGTTGCCTGTAATGACGGCAGTCAGGCAGCAAGGGGCACTGTCGCCTTAGAGGACACTTCCATCACACTGCGGAAACAAGTCTTCATTGATGTAACTAACCTCACACATCAGCAGGGGAAACATGCATCCTTTGGAAGTCAACTTTCCATAATGAATTTAAGATGGGAGTAACTGACGTTTACTCTAACTATTCATTAGCTATTAGGGTGATTGGCCACCCAGACAATAAGGCTAGTTATGTTGTGGGCTGTTTTCTGTAATAATAGTAAAATAGTATTAAAATAGTTAAAATAGTATTCATAAAAAAAATGTCACTACATCATTTGGGGCTCCCCTATGGATGGATGATAACCCCTAGTTTTCACCTGTACTTCCCATGCCAAGGGCTGTTTCTAGCATGAAATAACAAATTTTTAACAAATGTTATGACATTAGTCATGTTTGGGTTTCATGTACATGAAAGCCACCAGAAACCTTTAATCAGGATATTAAGTTACTCATACTTTGACACACGCAAGGGTTCAGTCTGGGCCACCAGTCGATGGCAGTATTATGACTTTAATGCAAATTTAGCAGTCGTGGAGGGTGCATCTCTCCAGCTACAGACCAGTGTGATGCAGCTCTGGTGTCTGTCTGTAACTGTTAGACTATATCTGTTAAATGCAGTGTGATTGTCTGACTTTCTACAAACATTATACACAACAACACTTTAAGGAGTAGGCAAGGCAAGTTTATTTATAGAGCACAATTCGTACACAATTCAAAGTGCTTTACAGTTACATAAAATTACAAAAAGACAAATAAAATCATTCCATAAAAACATTAAAATAATCATTAATTAATTATATTAAAAGCGAAGAGTGCAGATAAAATACTTTCAGTTGTCAAATAGAACTGTCTTCAGCCTGGATTTAAACATTGTCAGAGTTAGGTCCTGTCTCACATATTCTGGAAGACTGTTCCAGATTTTAGCATAAAAGTGAAACGCAGCCTCACCGTGTTTAGTCCTGACTCCAGCAGGAGACCACTCCCTGAGCTTCTCAGAGCCTGAGATGGTTCATATGGCTCTAACATGTCACACATGTACTTTGGTGCTAGACCATGAAGAGATTTGTACACAAGCAGAGCTGTTTTAAAGTCTATTCTCTGAGCAACAGGAAGCCAGTGCAAACACCTGAGCACTGGACTAATATGGTCGTATTTCCTGGTTCTAGTCAGGACTCGAGCAGCAGCGTTCTGGATGTACTGCAGCTGTCTGACAGCTCGTTTAGAGAGCCCAGTGAGCAGACCGTTACAGTAGTCTAACCTGCTGGAGACAAACGCATGGATTAGTCTCTCCAAGTCTGGTTTAGACACTATTCCTTTGATTTTGGCAATGTGTTTTAGATGGTAAAAAGCTGTTGATGTTATTGATTTAATGTGGCTGTTGAAGTTAATTTCTGAGTCCAATATTACCCCTAGATTTCTAACCTGATTTTTAGGTTTTAGAGAGAGAGTCTCAAGGTGACTGATAACACTTTCTCTTTGTTTCTGTGGGCCACAGACAATGATTTCAGTTTTGTCTGAGTTTAGCTGGAGAAAATTGTTTTGCATCCACACACTGATCTGTTCGATGCAGTGACAAAGTAAATCTACAGGCCCATATTCACCTGCCGTCAGTGACACGTAGACACCAGTTTAGAGCAGTACCAGAGATTCCCACCCAGTTTTCTAACCTCTGTAATAAGATCCCATGGTCAACTATGTCAAAGGCAGCGCTCAGGTCCAGCAGAACTAAGACTGAGACTTTGCCTGCGTCTGTGTTCAGGCGGATATCATTTGTCACCTTGATCAGAGCTGTCTCAGTGTTGTGGTGGGGCCTAAAACCTGATTGGAAAGTATCAAAAGCATTGTTAGACAGGAGAAAGTCAGTAAGCTGTTGGTATACTGCTACTGTTTAGCTTATTGATTTATTCTTTTTTTTGATCAATTAGATTATGTATTGAATTTGCTCCAGTTAGGAAGGCGAACCTCACTTGTTACAGTAATTAAACTTGAGGACGCAGCTTTCCAACAAGGCGTCCGAGCATATGAAGAGAAGTTATGAAAGGCTAAAAATACACAAGCTGGACACAAAGGGTCTCTCTCTGTGAAAGATGAGTTACGTTTGGATGGATCTTAAAGTAAGAAATAAATAAAGTGGCATCAATATTGTCAAATGAGAATTCCTTTCATAAATGCTGTACTGTATAATTTAATAGCGTTAAATACCCATGTGAGAACACCAGCAGAAAACTAAAGACAAGATTTTGGTGACTCAGAATACTGAATAATTACTCAATTTAACCTTTTATCTTTCTACGCAGAAATCTATGTGCAAAACAAACCGCAAAACACAGAAATGATGCTGAGGAATTCTTTATTAACTGACATATGCATCGGGTTTCCACAACCACAGGGACACGTATCACAAACAGTTAAATACATCCTGAGAAAAGCAACAGCACATGATGTGTCACCTGGTGTATGATCTCTGCAGTGTGACACAGATCAGGGTCCGCTCGTCATCAGGAGGCTTCCTACTTGGGATCAGGCCTAATTTAATAAGAAACAGTGAGTTGGTCACTTCTCCAATTAACAAGTATTAGAAGTTAAGGGGTAAATTGTTTAAAGTGTTAATTGGGTCACTGCTACTGTTTAGTTTATTGATTTATTCTTTTTTTGATTAATTAGATTATTTATTGGAGTTTTTTAAGGTAATAGCTCAGGGGTATAATCCATATTTTGAGCAGCATACACAAAAGGCATTCTCATTGTTATTCTATTCAAGTGCTTGATGGTGAATGTTGAGGATACAGCGATGGTTTAGTTTGTCCGTGATACAGAAGCCAGGTTTACAACACTGTAAAATACCTCAAACATTTATTCATCTTTATTCGTCATGTTATCACATATTAATCATGGCCAACTGACAAGCATGTTGATAGTTGGTTAAACGCTTCTATTTAGCTGTGAGCATGGCTTTGTTCTAGTGGGGCGGGGATGATGCAGGAGGAAGAGAAGGATTCAAAAGATGGAAGTGTGCATCTGTTGAGAAGACATTCAGTTTACTATTTGACATCTTCAAGTTAGTGGAGACATTTTGATGCAATCAGTTTAAGTAATAAGCAGAGGAAGACATTAATAAACCTGGACTTTTGTAATATATATATATGTATTATGTCGTAATATTTAACGTCTTAAATTAATGCACATTGGAGTTTTAAGTGGACTTTTCTTTTCACATTTTATATCTTGCCTGTGTTGCTTTAATGTTTGAGCTTGCTCAATTGTCTCAAATATTGCATTGTAATTTTTCAGTATATTGTAAACTGTAAAAAGTGAATAAAAGGAGGTAAGTTTAGTCTCACTGGCTTCACAAAAGCAGCTAAATCCAGCTCACTATGGTCAGACGTAATACATTACTGTATAATTATGGTATATTTACTTACCATATTCTAGTCCACACTTCTCTTCCCTCTGTAAATCACTGCAGAAAAACAGGTTGGAGTGGCATTAGAAAAACCATACATTAAAGATATCTACACCAGTAAATACTGAAAATTGTTTTGGTTGTTTCAGTGATTTTGACTAATAATGGCCTTCTAAATATGAATGCAGATGAACATACACACCTGTACCAACGTTGCTCCCTGAACAAGTGACTGAGAACAGAGACAAAGAAGAGTGAAATTCAGTAAAAAAAAAAAAAGTCCTCATCCATATTCAGTGTTTTAGCTATATTTACTTTTTTCATCCCGTAGTTGCTAATCATCTCAAATGTCCGTGCTATGTTCCAATCCCAAATAACGCTAATCAAAGTCCTTTACAGAAGTATATAAAAAGAGCGAAACTGTTGTGAAACTACCAACCGTGCGTTAATAATGCACATTTGCATTATAGACATCTGTTTCAATAGAAACATCATTCACTTTAAAACTGTTGATAAGAAGCACATATTTGCTTCACCAGACATCCCTGTGAGAGGTCATACCTGAGTACTGTCTCTGAGGGCAGAACAGGACTCTGCCGCCCTCTGGAGTGAGCGGAGCCACCACCACGTGATAGACGTCCCCACACTGGATGTTGCCAACGTCACAGCTGCTCTCCCCAGAAGAGGCGGTGCAGGTGTAGTTGTTGCTGCTGCTGCCCACCATCTCTGTGATGGAGCTGTGGCTGCTGCCAGCGCTGCGCCAGTAAACCCGAAGAGAGTTGTTGGCCGTCCTGTAGAGCCTGACGCCTGACGGACAGCAGGCACCTGCCAGAGAGAGAGAGAGAGAGAGAAAGAGAGAGAGAGAGAGAGAGAAAGAGAGAGATGAAGTGATGTGGGAGTTGTGGACATATTATCAAAGGTTACCAGATGTTGGTGGATGTTTAATGTGTCAGAGGCTATTTCAAAGACAGTAACATGGTTTTCTGTATATTCTACAGTACACATGCTGAGTCTGAGATATGAATATTACCAGTATTTTGATTTTAGGAGATATGATGTCAATTTTTGAAGAATAACTCAAACATTCTCCCTCGCTATTGAATTCACAAGCAATGCACGGCTTTATTTGTTCAGTTTAATACACTCAGGGTATTTGTTGCTACAGCCTGACTTGCTCTGTTATGCCCGACCAGGAGCGAGTGGCTGCTGATCACTAACTATTATCCATGTGTGCTACTGTTACACTGCACTTTCATATTTAGCATTATCCAATTGTTACTTTTACTGTTCAGTGAGAGTTACATAAGCGATTTGAGCATATTTCAGTCTTGTGTTTTGTTGTTTTCAACCCAACATATTGACCAATATTCTTTTTTTCACATACATACATGCATTCTATACCTCTTAGATAAGTAAGTGATTAAATAATCAAGTTGAAATTTCTTTCTAATTGACCTCCAGCATATCTATAATTTATTTTTATTACCTATTGATCCAATAATATATCAGCATGGCGAATTTATCGGTCCGGTTCTAATACTTTTACGTTTAATAGATAAAAATGGCCATACTCTTGTTACAGTCTCACATATATGGGAACAAAAACTTTATACGTGGACGTAGTCACCGTGACGCCACCCATTGGCTTCTGTACAGCCATTTAGAAGCCTTGAGTGCAACATTTTAGCCGTCGCCATCTTGTTTTTTTACAATCAGAAGAGACACGAGTATAACCGAACACTGAACAATACATTTGTGTAGCCAACCAAAATGTAACAATTAACTTTCATGAATTGAAAACACAAAGCACCTCAAGCTGTGATAGCGACCCGTCAATCATAAAGTAGCCACGCTCTGAAGCATACAATTATCATATATTTCACTCTAAATGGGAACATAATTTACTCAATGAACATCATGCTGTATTGAAGAAGATGTGAAACTAGAGATTGAGACCATAAACTCACGTTTACAATGTTTACTGAGATTATAAATCAAGTGAGAAGTCGGGAAATTTTCTCATTGACTTCCTTACAACCAGATGTATTTTGCAACCACAGGAGTCGCCCCCTGGTGGCCAGAAGAGAGAAAGCAAGTTTGGCGTCACTTTTCAGACCCGGAGGTTGGCGCCTGTATGGGAAGCCTTATCTCACGTACATGTTCATGATTGTAAAAAGTATAAATGGACAAAAACGACATCAGTGTTGTAATATTAATGGCAGAGAACATATTCACTCACTGGACGAGAAGCCCTGATACGAGCAGTTGGAACTGCGCCCGCTGAGGCTGAAGGCCTCCATGGTGACGGTGTAGTTGGTCCCACAGGTGATGCACCCCATGAGGCAGTGGGGGTCCTGGGTGTGGCAGCGGGCGTGGCCACGCGTTGATGTCAGAGAAGTGATGAACAAATGTGCTCCTTTAGCATGAGACCATGAGACGTTGGTCACTGCCTGCGTTACCTGATCGACTGTTAGGTTGCCCGGGCAACAGGGTTCTGTGAAAGAAGATGATATATGAGGATGTTACGGGTGAAGCACATAGTTACCATCTGTATCTGTTTATGTCACCAAAATATCTGTATTCTCATCTGTATTGGGAAACATCTCTCTCTTTATAGCCTTAATAGTGCTTTTGGAGCTTGATTCATAGTTAGGGCTGAAAGTGAGGATATCCGTGTCTCTGCTTCTCTTTCCAAATCTGTCTCTCACAGGTCCTCCAATTTTATGGAAGTGCAATACTAAATCACAGAAGCGCTCTTTTAATTAATCGAAATCAAGATGTTGCAATTAACAAGTTAATTGATGTGCCAAAAATAAATCACAAACAATGTATAGAATTTAGGCTATAGCTTATTTAGGGCAATCATCATTCTTGAAATCAGTCTTCATGCTCAAGCTGATCATACAAATGTTTACTCTTACTTAATCTTGTATAAAAGTAAAACATTGTGAGTTTCTTTGTGTTGCTACTTTTGCCTCAGTAAAAGATCTGAATACTCCTCTGTGAATTGGAGATTTTGGACCAAAGACGCTTTTATAAGTAACAAACTTTTAACCTGATACCCGTGTGTACTTTTTCTATGAAGTGGATCAATCCATCCCTTTGACCACACTCACCTGTTTCCAGAGAGTCAGAGTAGCTGGGTAAACTCTGGCCAAAGGGGCCGGTTGCCGTGACGCTGACTTCATACATGGAGCCGCAGGGAAGGTCAGTGATGTCGCAGCTGTTCCCGTTGGTGGTGCAGTTGTGTCTGCCGTCATCTCCCGACGCGCTCACGGTGTAAGTAGCGGCTCTGTTGTTTGCTGTCCAGCTGACACCGACGCAGGAGGAGGTTTTCAGATTCAGCATCAGATTCATCGGCATGCAGGGAGCTGATGGGGACGAAAGAAAGACTTTATTGGGTTTGTTCAGACCTACATGTTTCACCAACAGAGGGGAACATAATGACAATCGCTGTGCCGCTCAATTACTTAGCTGAGAATATCATACAGCCATTAAAATAAACTTTAAATATCAGACACTCACTGCCCACTTTATTAAGAACACCTGTCTACAATTTATTGTAATGCACGACATCAGCACTGCAGTGAATTCTATTTCCCACTTTTTTTTTCCGACTGGACATTTATAATTAATTCATGGCACAGCTGTTGTATCGGATCGCGTTAGAATGTAGATTTGTGAAGCTAATAAAGTGGGCAGTGAGTCTACTTCTCTATCCACTGCGGGTTTTCATCCATAAAATGTGAACAAAACGCCGCTTTTTGCCTCATACTGGTAGAAAGTATTTTATTAATTGTTCAGTCAGGCTCAGTCTGGATATTTTCTGGATACATGTATATACGGAATATGAACAGAGGTTTTCTACCTGTGTTTTTAGTGTGAGCTTTACATGCACGGTTGCATCCACTGATTTCATTGCAGGGCGTCACCAGCACGCTGTAGCGACGGTCGCAGCTGAGGTCAGAGAGGGCGCACACCGGGGCCGTGTCGTTACACAGGATCACCTCTGAGCCGCCTGCCGCTCGAGTCTCGTACAGCTGGGCCCCCTGCGAGGCCGTCCACGTGATCTCCAGAGTGTCAGTGCTCACCAGGGAGACTGACACGGCCTCCGGACAACAGGGCACTGGAAGACACAGGTGATACACAAGTATCGTCGTAAGGACTCAAAATCCTAAAACCTGAGGTGACGTAGTACTTACAGGTGGTATAGTTGAGAATCTGCCCTCGAGGACTGCTGCCAGCGTGGTTGAACGCAAACACAGACATCAGGTATGTGTGGCCACACTTGCAGTGGTAGGTGCAGTTGTTGCTGGTGGTGTTGCAGGCCTCCTCGGTGCCGGCGCCGCTCTCGATGAAGGCCTGGTAGCTGTCGGCATGAGGCAGCGTGTCCCAAGTCAGCGTGCAGTTTCCTGCAGTTGACTCCATGAGAGCCAAAGACTGAGGTGGACAAGGGACTGGCACAACAGGTCAGCAGGTCGCACTCAAATACTGAAAGTGGTTTCAGACCAGTGGTCTTATAGTGCGCATTTCTCACCAGTAATCACAAACTGATGATATTTCAATATTGTTTTACTATATAATGAAGTGTGATAATAACTATTGCAGCCTATTATAGTGTATCTGCAAAGTATCTGTATCATTTCATTAGTTATTGTTAGGTTTGATCTATTAAATTGAACCAGCAACAGCCAGCAGATATAATCACCTGGAAAAATAGTGCAGCATTGTTTGCCTTTATATAATTTTATGTCTTTTATGTTTGACAACATCTTAATGATGCACTATGTGCTCCATCCCATGAAGTTGCTGACATTTATTTCTTCCTATTCTTTTTTGTCTTTGTACAGTTTTGATAAAATGTACTACCTTACAGTAATGACACAACCTAAGCATCTTGAGCTTAACCAAACCAGTTAACAGACTGGTCTGAACATTAATTGATTGTGCTACTAGTGGTCAAAAACCCCACAGGGTCATTTTAACTCTTATGGTTTGGATTAATCGTGGCATCCTCTAAAAGCTCTCAAACCCTCATATGTTTGCTTACACTATAACTGTTTTGATGTACCAATTACCTAACTAATTTGAGTTTTGGTATTAGGCATGGGTGATATGGCTAAAATCGTAGATGACGATACAATTTTATATATAATGAAATATCTGGTCATTCATGCGGAAAAATAACAGACTAATCCAGTAAATTCAATACCTGAAAAATCAAAGTATATCATCATTTTCATACAAAAATACAGTAAATCCTTATTAAATGTAATAACATTTCCATAAATAAGGCGAGCTCATTGATTGTCGATAATAACCTTTTATAACCAGATAGTTACCTTTTGATCCCACTTATGTCAGTGTCGGGGTAAAATCAAATCAAAGTCAAAATATATATCAAGAAAAACCCGATCACTACTCACAGGTGATGAACACCACGGGGCTGGATGGCTGGCTGGGCCCGGCCTCGTTGAAGGCCGTGACCTGGATGGTGTGTACCTCTCCACAGCTCACTGGCCTCAGGGTGCAGGAGCTGGATGTGGAGTTACAGGTGAGGTTCTGGTCACTCGTCGCATGGTATTGGATGGATCCGTAGACCCTCTGGTCGAGTTCCCAGGACACAGAGAGTCCGGACACACCGTTACTCATCACCACAGCAGACACATTGGCACAAAATGGTGATGGAGGCCCTGTTAAAACACACGCACTCGACCAGTCAAACACACACGCATACAGACATACACATTTGATACTTTGATACCAAGCTGGAAACAGTAGTAGAGTAATATTTACTCAAGTACTCTCAATTTGATGTTTGTTACTTCATACTTCAGTGTTAAGGTTTAGTCCACTGTGTTTATTTTTGAGGAAAATACTTAATTATACTATATTTATCAGATGGCTTTAGTTACAGGTTTAAAATCAAGATGGTATAGATAATAGGGAGATACAATATGATACACACAGACCCGCTGTATTAGCATTGAAATACTGTTTACAACATAATATTTGTTTTCTTTACCTTTCAGTCCTTATGTGTAGAATGTATCTTTATATATTATTAGAGCATGCAAAAGTCTTTGTGGAGAAATGAATTAGATCCGGCAAGAGTTGGAGCAACGTGTTGCACCAATTCATGCTTTATGTCCGGATCTATATGTTTGGATTCTCCCACTAGGGAGCGCCAGAGATGGACATTTTCAAATCTAATTCTGAGGATAAATAGGTGAAATAAATGAATGCTCCTTGGCAAATGGTTTAACTTTGATGCTTTAATGCAACTCAAGCAAAACAGGCCACCTAGACACACTCTACACTATTGAAAACCAAATATCAGGCAAATAAAATGTGTATTAAATGTATAATATATATCTCACGTATTATTATAAAGCCACATAAAGGACTACAGACAGGAACTAGCGTGTACAACAACACACAGAGACGTGTCTCAGTGCCTCCTTACTTGTTGTCTGGTTGACGTACAGACTGCCTTCTCCCGGTCGGCCCTCGAGGTCCCAGGCGAAACCCTCAATGACAAAGAGGGCGCCGGCATCCAGGCCAGAGAGGGTCAGATTGGTGTTGGAGGTGTTGTGCTTCATGCTGGTGTTTGAGCCAAACTGGTATGTAGACAGGGTGTAGTGGACAGCGTGAGCAACAGGAGCCCAGGATACGATGATGCTGTCATTGCTGGGGGATGAGGCCGAGAGCTGAGGAGGAGGCAAAACTGTGGAGGAGAAAAATTACATTCATGAGATGTTTTATTTAGGCATTAATGTTATATTATTTCTGTTTGTATGGACTTTTTTTTCTATTTTCTTACTTTCAAGTTATTTTCAAAAATCTATGGGTCCATCAATGCTATTTTTTTGCACCTAAAGTATGAAAGTCACAGTTCTCAAGTTGTTTTATGACTATAGGTGAGCAATTCACCTCAGATGTGGGAACTTAAATTGACATGTGATGAACTTTTTAGGCCATTATGCCATGATTGACAGGCTTAAAGGCCTGAATGGAGTCTGACATATTAAGTAGCCTACAGAAATACAAGACAATGAAATCAGAGATGCATGAAGACAAACAGTGGACACAAAATTGTGAAACTGCTTGTAGCATTTTGGTTTGGCTCATGTAAATCAGACCCCCCCCCCTTTCTCAGGATCAAGTCAACCCATTGTGTTTGGCACCTGACAGGGGTCAGGTATAGTTACCACTGATACAGGTAGGTAGTGGCTTTGCTAGGGGACAATGAGGCAGCTCAAGTGACTTCTGTGGGGTATGGGGATCAATGAGAACAGGACACGTTGTTTCTCCATGAACGTACGATTTGTTTCTACACATAAACCAGTCCTTTGTTATTTTGCCATGATATGTTCAGTATTTATGAGGTTTTGTTTCCCAGATGTGGAAGTAATGAATCTAACAATATGCACACATAAAGTATACCTGTCTTTGCAGTCAGAGGAAGAGACGGCTGGCTCCGGCCTCCCCCGTGGGCGGCCATGATGCTGAGCGTGTACTCAGTGTATGGTGCGAGGGACTCAATCTCAGCGGGGGTGGAGGACACTGTGTCTTCTCTGAAGAAGCCCTTGGTATTCTGGATTCGTAGGATGTAATGAGTCGCCCCGGTCTCCAAGTTGAACGACGTTATCAAGGTCTCGCTATCCTTCGACTTCATTGTCTGGATGGGATCCATCATCTCAGGGGCTGAAACAGTCACAGTCAGTTCACAGCCGAGATGGCCTCCAAGAAAAGGACGCATACTGTGGAAAAGAAACTTCAAGGAAAATGTTGGTAGTGAAATGAGATGGCTGTCCTCCACCTTCTCATCAATAATTGACTGTGGAATCTACCTTTTACCTACAAATTTCGGGATTAGTACTGAGATACATTTTATTTATTTATCTGATCTCCATGTGTATATTTAAGAAATCAACAAACAACACTATCAAACAAACTGAATGTATCAATAAAGAGATGTCCTCTTATGTTGTTATTGAACTAATAGTGACTCCTGGTCCTTCGCCCAGTGTACGTTGTCAACCGACCGCCATCAAAGTAACATTTAGGTGTATTTACATTGTAATATTAGTAAATATTTAGATAAGTAGGGTGTATGGCAGTAAAGAATGTACTGTGCAAATTCTTCAACCACATGCAACACCAGAAAATATATTAAAACAAACAGCTTGTTTTTTTTAAATGGAAAAGTACACAATGATAAAGCCCTGATTGAAACATTGGCTCAGTTTGTGCTGAAACATGACAGGTATTGACACAAGCGTATACTCTTACCTGTGGATGACTCAACAGCTGCAGAGCTCAGGGTTACTTGGGAACTATCCAGGGCTTCAACTGTGAATATATACATGATGTTCGGGAACAGAGAGTTTACAGAGCCCAGCACTGTGTTTGGACCAAACGCGGCAAAAGCCATGTGGTTGCTGGGTGAGCTTTTGGGGGCGACGGTGATCTTGTATGAGCTGGCTCCGGAGAACCTGGACCATCGGAGAATTGCGGCCTTGGTCGTTACTGAGAACACGGATACTTGGATATCTGATGAGAGAGATGACAGAAGTGGAGATCAATACCGTATATGTTTACACCCTGAGATGGATTTCTTTACTTATAGATGTGTGATATAATCAAGATTGAGCCCTTTCCTTCTCATATATGACAATTATATACAAATCTACAGTGGAGTTATGGTAAAAGAGAACATACCTTGGGCTGCAGCCTGCAAATATAGATGAGAAATATTGTTAACAATACTTAATTACATAAAAGTTCAAGTTACTTCCAACAAGTTAACCACTTGTAATGTTGCATTACATTGTGCTCACACAACGAAATGTCGGTGCCTAAATTCAAAGTAGGACATAAATTATTATAACAAATTGTATTCCATTACTGTACCTTTGAGCAGATGCCTAGCAAGACACAAATCACCAGCCACTTCATAGCGCCTGTTCTTCACGTATGTCTCTTAAAACAACTCTTTTACACACACTTTATAACTTCTGTTAGATTTCTAAAAATGCTTCACTCTTAGCTGTTTTACCGTTTCTCAAACACATCTGGTGTCTGTGTCCGGTTGAAATACCTCCATCTGGTCCCTCCCACTGGGGGCAAATATCCAGTAACAGCGAAGCACAGAGATGCACCTTGGGAAAGGTGCAGGTTCGGTAACTTGAAAACAAAACACAAAGGCAAGACATTCTATATTCAAGGATGTCGTCAAAACACAACACAATGTAACACGGTTTGGGGTCTGACAAAGGAATTGGACTCCCCGATAGCTTAATCCTTCCCTTTCACCCTGAGGTCTGAAATGACTAATACATTTTCTAAAAGAAACACCCAGATGAAATTCCTGGAATAAAGATACTGAACATTAGGAGGTAGGAAGTAAAAATGTTCAACATTTTTGACTCCCTATTATGTTTTTCCATATGGAAGACAAGCCCGACCAATCACATGTCCAGGCTTCTAGAAGACTCTCTCAACCATTTTAAACAGGTTTGTCTTCCAAGTATTTTAAACAGGCTTGTCTTCCATATGGAAAAACATAATAGGGAGTCAAAAATGTCAAAAAACTTCCTACATAATACCTGGGTGGTCCAACCATAAAGTAATGCTTGATTTGGAAAAACAATGGAGTCAATCTGTAAAGATATGGGTCAGAAAGTCAGAAAATGTTATCTCATACATATGGTATGGCCATCTGAATTATTGTAAATAAATCTATGTACAGGTTATTTTCAGAAACAGTGACAAGGAAAATATTATGGCCTTCCATGTTTATGCCAAACAAGTAGCAGGATACTGCAGGGAATCAAACCCCATCCCAGTAAACCAGGAGTACCATTACCAGTGCCTTTTGCTTTTTGAGGCTACATGGGAGGTAAAGCAAAACCTGCCAGTACCCGCGACGTGCGAGGATTATTCTATTTCTTCCGTACGTATTTTGGTCCTCTTCTATTCCTTCTATCTATTCATATTTCTAACTTTTCAAATGTTGTTATAATAAATCTTTTATGGTTATGTTTTTGAATGGGATCATAATGGAGAAAGTCTTAAAATTAAAAACCATATAAAATCTTCATACTTTCAGCTAAAGACCATTTAAATTTTAAAATGTTGACAGAACCTTTAACTATTACTGTATATTTTCAGATATTTTTTATCTTTTCACTTTTTCAAATGATTCATTTTTTTATGGAATATAAAATGAATGGGATGCTATGGAGGAAAACTTAAAATCCTAGCAAGACAACATAAGACAAAAAGATAGCTTTAATCCTGTACACATCCGATCTTTGAGCTTGTCCACCTTGGCTGCCATCGTCTCTGCCTCTGCCATTATCTCGACTGCCTCCCCCACCGCCCTGGTCAATTACTATAATGATGCACTCTCCTCCTGTCTTGATGTCGTCGCCCCCAGAAAATCCAAACTTGTCTCCTTCACCCACTCTGCCCCCTGGTTTACTGACCAACTTTGCCACCTCAAAGTGCAGGGCCGTCAACTGGAACGTCTTGCCAACAAAACTGGAATCACTGTTCACCTTGATGCCTTCAAACTCCACCAACAACATTATAAAGATGCCCTCAACACCGCTCGCTCCTTTCACTACTCCTCCATCATCCAATCTGGCTCCAGCAACCCCAAAACGCTTTTCTCCACCATCAACAAACTCCTCAAGCCCATGGACACCATCTCCACCTCCTTCACCACCAGCAAATGCAACTAATTTCTAGCATGGGCTACAAGCATATGGGACAGTCAGTCTCCCACTATTTCCTAATTTCTGTGCTTCTCTGAGATGCATAAGGTTTTTGATCACCCCGTTAGCAGAGGGGACATTGCCGCACGCCTACTCTCCCTACGGCAGGGGTCCCGCAGCGTAGCTGAGTTTTCCCTTGACATCAGAACTGTAGCGCAGGGGTCTGGGTGGTCTGATGTGTCTCTCCAGGGTTTTTTTCTCAAGGCACTAAATAACACGGTGAGGGAGGAATTAGTTGTGAGGGAGGACTCAGAAAGCCTCAATGCCTTAATCACCTTGGCTGTAAGGCTGGAGAGCCGTCTTGAGGAGTTTAGGAGAGAGAGACCTAGTCGCTTTTTTAACGACAAAATCATCGCAATACACTATCTAATATCATCCTTGACCCCACCCTCTCTTTCCTACCCACGCCAACCACATCACTAAAACTGCCTTCTTTCATCTCAGGAACATTGCACGCCTCCAGCCCTCCCTGTGCTCTGCCACCACTGAAATTCTTATCCATGCCCTCATAACCTCCAGACTTGACTACTGCAACAGCATCCTCTTTGGCTCTCCCAACAAAATTCTCAACAAACTTCAGTATGTTCAGAACTCTGCTGCACGACTGCTCACCTCTGTTACACCCAGACCTTCTGGGTAGCTCTGTGTTCACTGTCTGCTCCGTTGTGTTGTCTGTCACTCACCTTGTCTCTCGTTCCAGACGCCTCCCTCCTCGTGTGCCGCCCTCCTGTGTGATTGCAAGTCCCGCCCTCATTGTGTCCACCTGTGTCTCGTTCCCCTGTGTATTTAGTCTGTGTCAACTCCCTGTCCTGTGTCGGTTTGTCTTTTGATGTCGTTGAGCCAATTAGTCCACCATAATGGACCTGTACTTGTGTAGCGCTTTTCGAGCTCCAACCACTCAAAGCACTTTCACACTATTTATTATTTTATTTTTATTATTAGCCTTTAACCAGGTCTGTCCCGTTGAGATACAATGACCTCTTTTTCAAGGGAAGCCTGGCCAAGACAGCAGCATAGAAAAATTGCAACAGACACAACAGAAATCACATAACACAGATAAAATACATTAAAAAAGATAAGGCAACAGGACTAAAGCTCCGGATTCACACCAAAACAAGAACAATTCAATACAATGGCTTTTGTAGTAATCTTATCCTGAAAATTATCTGGCTAACTCAGTAAATATAGGAAAGGGACACAAAACACCAGATCCCATCAAGCTAAAGCCAGTACCACATGGACCTGTACTTGTGTAGCGCTTTTTGAGCTCCGACCACTCAAAGCACTTTCACACTATATTGAATTGAATTAAATCTAAAAAAAATTTGTATAGCCTAAAATCACACATTCGCCTCCAGGGCTTTACAATTTATACATATACGACGTCCCTGTCCCGGGACGTCACATCGGATCAGGAAAAACTCCAGAAAAGCCTGGCTTTTGTAGTAATCTTATCCTGAAAATTATGCGGCTAACTCAGGCCTGTACTGGCCTGAGCTGGATGGGATCTGGTGTTTTGTGTTTCTTTCCTATATTAACCTTAGGAGGGACGGAGGAGCGCGAGAGTCTGCTTGTGGCGAGGCTGAACGGTGCACTCAAAGCACTTTCGAACTATATTGAATTCAATTCAATAAAAAAATTAATTGTATAGCCTAAAATCACAAATTCGCCTCCTGGGCTTATCCGGCTAATTTAGTTTTCGAGCTCCGACCACTCAAAGCACTTTCAGACTATATTGAATTCAATTCAATAAAAAATGTTTTTTATTGAATTCAATTCAATAAAAAATGTTTTTTTTATAGCCTAAAATCACAAATTCGCCTCCTGGGCTTATCCGGCTAATTCAGTTTTCGAGCTCCGACCACTCAAAGCACTTTCAGACTATATTGAATTCAATTCAATAAAAAATGTTTTTTATTGAATTCAATTCAATAAAAAATGTTTTTTTATAGCCTAAAATCACAAATTCGCCTCCTGGGCTTATCCGGCTAATTCAGTTTTCGAGCTCCGACCACTCAAAGCACTTTCAGACTATATTGAATTCAATTCAATAAAAAATGTTTTTTATTGAATTCAATTCAATAAAAAATGTTTTTTTTATAGCCTAAAATCACAAATTCGCCTCCTGGGCTTATCCGGCTAATTCAGTTTTCGAGCTCCGACCACTCAAAGCACTTTCAGACTATATTGAATTCAATTCAATAAAAAATGTTTTTTATTGAATTCAATTCAATAAAAAATGTTTTTTTATAGCCTAAAATCACAAATTCGCCTCCTGGGCTTATCCGGCTAATTCAGTTTTCGAGCTCCGACCACTCAAAGCACTTTCAGACTATATTGAATTCAATTCAATAAAAAATGTTTTTTATTGAATTCAATTCAATAAAAAATGTTTTTTTTAATAGCCTAAAATCACAAATTCGCCTCCTGGGCTTATCCGGCTAATTCAGTTTTCGAGCTCCGACCACTCAAAGCACTTTCAGACTATATTGAATTCAATTCAATAAAAAATGTTTTTTATTGAATTCAATTCAATAAAAAATGTTTTTTTTATAGCCTAAAATCACAAATTCGCCTCCTGGGCTTATCCGGCTAATTCAGTTTTCGAGCTCCGACCACTCAAAGCACTTTCAGACTATATTGAATTCAATTCAATAAAAAATGTTTTTTATTGAATTCAATTCAATAAAAAATGTTTTTTTATAGCCTAAAATCACAAATTCGCCTCCTGGGCTTATCCGGCTAATTCAGTTTTCGAGCTCCGACCACTCAAAGCACTTTCAGACTATATTGAATTCAATTCAATAAAAAATGTTTTTTATTGAATTCAATTCAATAAAAAATGTTTTTTTTATAGCCTAAAATCACAAATTCGCCTCCTGGGCTTATCCGGCTAATTCAGTTTTCGAGCTCCGACCACTCAAAGCACTTTCAGACTATATTGAATTCAATTCAATAAAAAATGTTTTTTATTGAATTCAATTCAATAAAAAATGTTTTTTTATAGCCTAAAATCACAAATTCGCCTCCAGGGCTTTACAATTTGTACATATACGACGTCCCTGTCCCGGGACGTCACATCGGATCAGGAAAAACTCCAGCAAAGCCTGGCTTTTGTAGTAATCTTATCCTGAAAATTATCCAGCTAACTCAGTTAGACGAGAAATGGGGGCACTGTACCTAAAATCACAAATTCGCCTCCTGGGCTTATCTGGCTAATTCAGTTTTCGAGCTCTGACCAATCAAAGCACTTTCACACTATATTTAATTAAATTCAGTGGGAAGGTGTGATGTTGCTGATGTCCTCTTCTATGTAATCCTCTAACAACAGAGCAATGGCAGTAGACACATCTTTTGGGATTCGCTCGATGGAGTGGGAAGGTGTGGTGATTACGATGTCCTCTTCTATGTAATCCTCTAACACCGGAGAGACAACGTTACACATACTCAATGTGGGTGGGGCTGGTGGAGATGAGAAGACGTTGGGTTCAGATGACTGTTCATTCAACGACAAATTGTTGTCTGCTATTGGACAGACCTTTCTCCACGGCCATTTCCAAAACCAGCTCTTCGCAGACTTCTTTTTCTGGATTTTGGAAGTATTTCCATTCCTTGACTTGAGGAGGCATTTCATTGCCTCGGTAACAAATGTCTTGCAAGCTGTGCAATTTAAGAACTTGCAGCAATTGACAGAACTAACATGAGGGAGTCCTCCATTCAGTGACACTTGTATGGCCTCTGAGACAATCAATTGGATCTCGTCACCAATTATTTTGTTTGCAGTGGGTGTCATGCTAATGTCTGCAGCAGCCACATCATAGAAAGCCTTGCTGACGGAGGTTTTCAAAGGCTGCAGGAGGACTGTTTGTGTGCGATTCATCTTTTCTAAATCACTGAGTAACTCCACAAAGTCGTTTACCACATCTAAACATAGTTTAACTAGCTTTGCTTTCATCTCATCATCATAGGAACCTTCACACATTTCCTTTGATTTAAAGTCCTTAACCTTTAAATCCTCCGATTCCAGAGGATGGGTTCCGATTGAGGTTGTGGGAAACATATCTTCAGGGTACACACATCTGGATGAATGTGTGTTTTTTACAGGGTCCTCTGATGGTTTGTCCATTTTTAAGGATTCCTCTCCAGGAAATGGAGATCCTGGTTTTGCTCTCAAATCCCCATCCTCTAAATCCAACTGTTCCACATGGACAGAGCTTATTTTAGAGTTTGAGGTTGAGGTAGATGGTTCTTGAGAAGATGGAGTTTCCGCCTCGATATCATAAACCAAATCTGGATCAGAAGCCAGTGGGACCTTTTGATTTGGTTTTGATTTGAAGAACCACTTCATCCTCTGAAAGCCGGTTTTACATGTTCTCACAAATGTGCTCTGTTGGCTGGAGCCGGCTGGTGAGAGAGGGAGTTGAGGGACAGACTTCAGGGCGTTCTCATCAGTCCTGATGTCCACACTGGAGCCGATTGAGATCGTGGGAAACATCTCTTCAGGGGACCCACATCTGGATGAATCTGTTGTTTTTACAGGGTCCTCTGATCCTGCGTCCATTTTTAAGGACTCCTCTCCAGGAAATGAAGATCCTGGTTTTGCTCCCAAATCCTCCTGTTCCAGAGGGACAGAACTTATCTCAGCACTCTCACCAGTCTTGATGTTGTCACTGCAGCCGATTGAGGTTGTGGGAGATGATTCTTGTGGACATGGAGTGAAAGATGTTAAATCACTGCTTTCCCCCTCGAGATCATCAACCAAATCTGGATCAGAAGCCAGCGGGACCTTTTGATTTGGTTTTGATTTGAAGAACCACTTCCTTACAGACTTCATCCTCTGAAAGACAGTTTTACGTTTTCTCACAAATATGCTCCGTTGGCTGGAGCCGGCTGGTGAGAGAGGGAGTTGAGGGACAGACTTCAGGGCGTTCTCATCAGTCCTGATGTCCTCACTGGAGCCGATTGAGATCGTGGGAAACATCTCTTCAGGGGACCCACATCTGGATGAATCTGTTGTTTTTACAGGGTCCTCTGATCCTGCGTCCATTTTTAAGGACTCCTCTCCAGGAAATGAAGATCCTGGTTTTGCTCCCAAATCCTCCTGTTCCAGAGGGACAGAACTTATCTCGGCACTCTCGCCAGTCCTGATGTCGTCACTGCACCCGATTGAGGTTATGGGAGATGATTCTTGAGGAGATGGAGATGATTCTTGTGGACATGGAGTGAAAGATGTTAAATCACTGCTTTCCCCCTCGAGATCATCAACCAAATCTGGATCAGAAGCCAGCGGGACCTTTTGATTTGGTTTTGATTTGAAGAACCACTTCCTTACAGACTTCATCCTCTGAAAGACGGTTTTACGTTTTCTCACAAATATGCTCAGTTGGCTGGAGCCGGCTGGTGAGAGAGGGAGTTGAGGGACAGACTTCAGGGCGTTCTCATCAGTCCTGATGTCCTCACTGGAGCCGATTGAGATCGTGGGAAACATCTCTTCAGGGGACCCACATCTGGATGAATCTGTTGTTTTTACAGGGTCCTCTGATCCTGCGTCCATTTTTAAGGACTCCTCTCCAGGAAATGAAGATCCTGGTTTTGCTCCCAAATCCTCCTGTTCCAGAGGGACAGAACTTATCTCGGCACTCTCGCCAGTCCTGATGTCGTCACTGCACCCGATTGAGGTTATGGGAGATGATTCTTGAAGAGATGGAGATGATTCTTGAGAAGATGAAGTGAAAGATGTTAAATCACTGCTTTCCGCCTCGAGATCATCAACCAAATCTGGATCAGAAGCCAGCGGGACCTTTTGATTTGGTTTTGATTTGAAGAACCACTTCCTTACAGACTTCATCCTCTGAAAGACAGTTTTATGTTTTCTCACAAATTTGCTCCGTTGGCTGGAGCCGGCTGGTGAGAGAGGGAGTTGAGGGACAGACTTCAGGGCGTTCTCATCAGTCCTGATGTCCTCACTGGAGCCGATTGAGATCGTGGGAAACATCTCTTCAGGGGACCCACATCTGGATGAATCTGTTGTTTTTACAGGGTCCTCTGATCCTGCGTCCATTTTTAAGGACTCCTCTCCAGGAAATGAAGATCCTGGTTTTGCTCCCAAAGCCTCCTGTTCCAGAGGGACAGAACTTATCTCGGCACTCTCACCAGTCCTGATGTCGTCACTGCACCCGATTGAGGTTATGGGAGATGATTCTTGAGGAGATGGAGATGATTCTTGAGAAGATGAAGTGAAAGATGTTAAATCACTGCTTTCCGCCTCGAGATCATCAACCAAATCTGGATCAGAAGCCAGCGGGACCTTTTGATTTGGTTTTGATTTGAAGAACCACTTCCTTACAGACTTCATCCTCTGAAAGACAGTTTTATGTTTTCTCACAAATTTGCTCCGTTGGCTGGAGCCGGCTGGTGAGAGAGGGAGTTGAGGGACAGACTTCAGGGCGTTCTCATCAGTCCTGATGTCCTCACTGGAGCCGATTGAGATCGTGGGAAACATCTCTTCAGGGGACCCACATCTGGATGAATCTGTTGTTTTTACAGGGTCCTCTGATCCTGCGTCCATTTTTAAGGACTCCTCTCCAGGAAATGAAGATCCTGGTTTTGCTCCCAAAGCCTCCTGTTCCAGAGGGACAGAACTTATCTCGGCACTCTCACCAGTCTTGATGTTGTCACTGCAGCCGATTGAGGTTATGGGAGATGATTCTTGAGGAGATGGAGATGATTCTTGAGAAGATGAAGTGAAAGATGTTAAATCACTGCTTTCCGCCTCGAGATCATCAACCAAATCTGGATCAGAAGCCAGCGGGACCTTTTGATTTGGTTTTGATTTGAAGAACCACTTCCTTACAGACTTCATCCTCTGAAAGACAGTTTTATGTTTTCTCACAAATTTGCTCCGTTGGCTGGAGCCGGCTGGTGAGAGAGGGAGTTGAGGGACAGACTTCAGGGCGTTCTCATCAGTCCTGATGTCCTCACTGGAGCCGATTGAGATCGTGGGAAACATCTCTTCAGGGGACCCACATCTGGATGAATCTGTTGTTTTTACAGGGTCCTCTGATCCTGCGTCCATTTTTAAGGACTCCTCTCCAGGAAATGAAGATCCTGGTTTTGCTCCCAAAGCCTCCTGTTCCAGAGGGACAGAACTTATCTCGGCACTCTCACCAGTCTTGATGTTGTCACTGCAGCCGATTGAGGTTGTGGGAAACATCTCTTCAGGGGACCCACATATGGATGAATCTGTTGTTTTTACATTGTCCTCTGATCCTGCGTCCATTTTTAAGGACTCCTCTCCAGGAAATGAAGATCCTGGTTTTGCTCCCAAATCCTCCTTTTCCAGAGGGACAGAACTTATCTCGGCACTCTCACCAGTCTTGATATTGTCACTGCAGCCGATTGAGGTTCCGGGAGATGATTCTTGAGAAGATGAAGTGAAAGATGTTAAATCACTGCTTTCCGCCTCGAGATCATCAACCAAATCTGGATCAGAAGCCAGCGGGACCTTTTGATTTGGTTTTGATTTGAAGAACCACTTCCTTACAGACATTATCCTCTTGCAAATGCTTTTATGGTGTCTTGACAAACTTCGTTGTCTGGAATGGGCTGGTGAGAGACGGTGTTGAGGGACGAACTCACCAGTCCTGATGTCCTCACTGGAGCCGATTGATTTTGTGGAAATTTGGACATCTTGCCCTAATGGTACTACTGTCGAATCAATCTCAGTGTCTTCTTGATGTTCTGCAAACATTTTCCGGAGGTGAAAATAACTCGACAACTTCTGCTCCACCTTTTGGTTAACGTAACAAGCTTTTTCTTGTTCATTACGTTCCTCGCTTTTCCACCTGGAGATGTCCTGCATCAACTCCTCAATATTGCTAGCAACTTTACCCAGTGTATCTGAGACAAACATGCTGGCCATTTCAGACGACGTCTGTGAGGTGAATGACGACATTGAGGATATATCCTCACTTTTCCTGCTGGAGATAAAATGTGCGTTTCCCTCTGTCTCCATTTAATCTGTTTCAAGGTTATACCTATGAGTAACTATTTGTACAAATTGATACAGTGCAGTAAAAAGTACAATATGTGTATATATATATCTAATCTAAAATTTCAGAAATGTTGTTTACTTCCTCCTACTGTTCTAAGGTACTGTTATAAGGTGCACTGCAGTTTGCCTTTGATTGCCCTCATGACATCACACATTCATGACATCACACATTCATGACATCACACATTCATGACATCACACATTGAACCAGTTCCTTTTGCTGGTATAAGGTCTTGCACTAGAGTTGTCCGTTGATATGTTCTTGATGACATCACACATTCCATACACACACATTCTTTTTTATATATCCTTCCGGGACTGAGGGAAAGGGGGGTTTCCCAACTTATTGTTTTGTGATTTCCTATCTATTTACAAAAAACATCTTACACACACATTCTTTTTTATATATCCTCCTGGGGACCGAGTGAAAAGAGTTAACTTTAAAAAATATATATTTTACAGCATGTCCACTATAGTGGACTACAGGACCATTTTAGTGCAATATAGAATATAAAAATCATTACAAATTATGGCTGGAGAGTGATATTAAACAAATAATAAATTCAACTTTTATTTGTTTTGCTTGTTGGTTGCAAGGATGGTAGTACATTTTCTATTAAAACTGAACGCATTGTCGTCTTAACCAAACTAGAACATTTAAACAACAAAAAAATTGCGATGGTGTGGCGACTACTGGCATAAGACGTCGCAAAAAAAACATTTACATCAATATTACCAGTAGTGTGATGTGTTGTTGAGGTTATTGAGGTGTCATTTCTGTATTTGTTATTGACTTGAGAGCATCTATTGCTTCATAGACACAGGCCACTAGTTACCATGGTGATTGGGGCACCTGGGTGAAGGTTTGACGACATCTTTTTGAGTACATTTTAACAAATACATTTTTTTAAATTATTATTATTATTATGCGTTGAAAACTACAGCAGTCGCACATTGGTGACGCACGTGACGTCAGAACACGAAGCCACAGGACCGGAAGAGGCGCAGAGGAATAAAAGAAAAAAGAAAACAAGATGGCAACGAGTTCAGACCACGGGCTGAAAAGAATAGTGTGGAAAAGTAAGTTCGCCCCGACGGAAGAGTGTTTGTTGTCCGTGTGAAGAAGGGTAACTCTTAGGGTCCGTAACGTGAAGGGCGACGCGGTGTTTTACCGACAGTTTGTGACTTTGTTTGTGACTTCGCGTCGCGGCTTGACAGTCAAGTGTCATTCTGCCGTTGGACGGAAGTGTACTAACTTGAAGAGGCTGGAGAGTCGTTACTGGTTTGAAGGACAGTTCGCGTTGTGGTTTGTGCATGTGTCGACGTTGTTGATCACAACACAGCTGGACTGGTTTGTCTGTCGCCTGCAGCCCCACCTCACCATCCGTCCAGCCACAACTCGCACCACTTTAAAACCAATGTGAAACCATAGCGTTGCACTCAATTGTCGGGTTATTATAGTCTAATATTAAACAGCCAACCAAAACAATTAACTAGGGATATAATGTTCAGTTTGTGTCAAAACACATTTTGGCTTTCATGAAGGTAACCACAGGGTAGTTTTGTTACACTGCATCAGTTCCACTCAAGTGTACTTTACTGGATGTAAATCAATGAAGAGACAGACTCTTTATTTTATTTCATAAACCAGAGAGTAATCAGACTGACTTGCTTTGTCAAACACAGCCATCTCTAATATGAAGTCTAACTGAATAGCTTATTTACTTCCATTCATGAAAACCTCCGTGACGTGATTATTCATAATTTTTCCATTCATTATTTATTGTGAAATGCATTCAATGATGGCAAATGCTAATCCGAAATGTAAAGATTGTAACATTATATGAAACACAACAGCAAATTTTTTTTACAACACTAGGCTGTTCACTTATGAGTGATGTAATGGATTGTTTTAACTATAATCTCTTATACTATTCAACCGAACTCACGTGTTGCAGCACCAGATTTAAGCTACAGCTCTAATGGTCGTGAACAGCATGTTATTTTGTGGTTCCAGTCATGTTCTTCATGCTGAGTCATATTCTGTGTCTCTTACAGGAATAAAAGATACAATTATTACAGATTGCAGGAAATCGGACGCATGGAAGGTAGGTCGACTCCATACTCGGATTCAACCTTAATGAGATGGATTCCACTCAAAATATAGTTGTAATTTCTAGCATCTTATTACCGTGTAATACATAGTTTGACCCCTACCCATTTGTTTTCTTCACAGATATTGATTCTGGACCCCTTCACCACCAAGCTCCTCTCATCATGCTGCAAAATGTCAGATCTGATGTCAGAAAAAATAACGAGTAGGTTTCCTGAACAGCGAAACACTCATTTTGATATAATGCTGGTAAAAGACCGAACAAATTGCAGTATGTATGCTGTAGCTACTCCGTTAAAATGGATATTGTGTTTCTTTAGTTGTAGAGGACCTGTACAAAAACAGAGAGCCTGTTCCAGAAATGAAGGCCATCTACTTCATGTCACCAACGGCTAAGGTTTGCCCTCATAGCCCTGTCATGATATTGCATTCATTTCTGCAAGATTAGTTTTTTCATTCCGATTATGTCTTTTTTCTGCTAAACTGTGGTGTGATATCTTAAATGTCCTTCTATAGTGTGTGGATGCCTTTATCGCCGACTTCAAGCCCAAACCTAAATATAAAGCAGCATATGTTTATTTCACTGACTGTAAGTAACTTTAATCACTCCTTCAATCTACTGATGAGGCAAAAATATTGACAAGTACATTTCCTCCAACGTGTCTGGGACTTTTGTTGTTGTTGTCAAACAGATAACACACAAACTAAAGCTTTTGGGTCCTACAGACTGCCCCGATGAGCTGTTTGACAACATGAAGAGGTCCTGTTCTACGTACATCCGCGTCTGTAAGGAAATTAACATTTCCTTCATGCCACAGGAGGCACAAGTGAGTGGTTGCCGATTGTGCACTTTTAGGTTCTTTTGAAATTCCCCATTTCCTCTTTTTATCCAGACTGTGGGGGAAATGAAGTTTGTGTTCAGTGTCACGTTGCTACTGGGAGGAAGAGATTTGCAGTGTCGTGAGTGAGTCTAATGGGTGTTGGATGCTTTCAGCTGTGATGTAATGACTTTACAAACGTTGTATTATCCCAGTGGCTTTGTAACTGTAACTTGATGTTCCATATAGTTAAAAGGTTTAGGTTCCTACTTTGAGATTTTCACAATCTAAATTAGAGTTTATTTTATTTCTGTTGAATGCCTTTCAGGTGTTCACATGTGATAATCCGGGGGCTTTCCAAAGCATCTACAGTCCCAACAGTCAGGACAAAAAGAAGACATTGGAGACACTCGCAGACCAGCTCGTCACACTTTGTGCCACGTTGGATGAGAACCCCGGGGTTCGATACAAGAAGTAAAACCAGAGAAGATTTAGTTTCTCAGATTTCAACACAGTTCAGCCCCCAAGCAGAGTGGGGACCTTTTACGGGAAAACATGGAATCGAGACCTCAGAATGTCCTACTTTACTGTGGCAGTCCATAAATGAAGCTTAAATACAGCTACATCACCACCTCACTTTTTTTTTTTTTTTACACACAAGACTACAAAAGGAACGTCAGACCATATAAAAAAAATAAATAAAAATTCTCTTTCTACAAATGGTTAAAACCAGTACGATATCTATCAAATATTGGTACACCAGGTGTGTATTTACTTGACTGTGATGACTCATTTAAAACATGTTATATCATAACTAGAGACAGCAACATGCTGAACGCCCAGACCCTCGCAGAGCTGGTGGACAACAAACTGGCCCAACACTACCAACTGGATGAGAACGGCAAGAAAACGGTGAGACACCTGCTGACCAAAGAATGTTGAAAGAATAAACAAGCTCTTAGCCCGGAGAGTAAAAGGGGAACCTGAAAGTGTGGTATTCTTTTGCACTGACTGCTTTTAAAAGAAAAAAAGATTCCCTCAAGCAGATTTAAAACATTTTCGCTTTTCACCCAAATTGTGAAATGAGAAAAACTTGCGTTGGTTGCTCGATGGCAACTAAGCCGTATCACAGATGACAAGGAAAAGGGCCAACTGTCACTATCAAACAATAACCACTGTTTTGATGCGTTGGTATATTTGAACTTCATCTGTGTATTTCCTCCTCTTATCTCAAGGGAAAGACTCAGGCCCAGCTGCTGATAGTGGAGAGAGGTTTTGACCCCGTCAGCCCCATCCTGCATGAGCTGACCTACCAGGCCATGGTTTACGACCGCATTGATATCCAGAGCGACACCTACAAGTAGGACCAGCTTTTCCTGCTGAATCTCACCTTATTCACACACACACATAATATGCTTTACGGCACCATATACCAGACAAGCTATTTAAAGAAATGTAGACGATATAGCTGGTTATTTTTTCTTTCCAGGTACAAGGCTAAAGATGGCTCAGAGAAGCAGGCCTTGCTGAATGAGGACGAC
The DNA here is from genome assembly GCF_009769545.1 of Cyclopterus lumpus. NCBI lineage: Eukaryota > Metazoa > Chordata > Actinopteri > Perciformes > Cyclopteridae > Cyclopterus > Cyclopterus lumpus. Next base: position 10,093,520 of record NC_046969.1, on the reverse strand, counting down.
ATGCTCTGGGTGAAGCTGAGGCACAAGCACATTGCGGAGGTCTCACAGTAAGTTTGGAAGATCTGAAGGATGGAGATGTCCAGTTTCTGTCTTCCACACCTCAACCTTCCCTGACTCTATATATATATTTTTTTTCACAATAGACAAATCCGCCAGTTGGTGAAGGAGATGGCTACGAACAAGAAACAGACAGATGGGAAGGTACAGTGCTGAGGTTTCTTCTCATGTGCTTCCCTGATGTCTTGAGCTCAGGGAATCTTCATACTTAAAATGCATATCTTGAGCAAACATTTAATTAAACTTTGATTTCAGATCACAATTAGCAATTTGGCCCAGATGATGAAGAAGATGCCCTCGTTCCGTAAACAGGTGACCCAGGTATGTGGTCCCAGTATTAGCTCAGTTGCATTTTGAGTGGTATCTTTCATTCTAAAGCTACGTGATCATTATGTTGTGGTTGGGTGTGGTGCCTCCAAAGCCTGCTATTATGTGGGGTTGACTTCATCGCGCACAAACACATCTATAAGTGTCTTTGTCTTCCATTAAAGACAATCCCTTTTGAAACTCCAGTACCAATACTTGTACATTGTTCTTTACATTGTTCTCTTTCTTTCTAGAAAACTGTTCATCTCCAGCTGGCCGAGGACTGCATGCAAGATTTCTCAAAACACGTGGAGAAACTCTGCAAAGCTGAACAGGTTGGGCTGCGTCCTGTTTTAGTGGAACAAGTGCCAAACATTCATTATTATTTTTTTAGCACTCAAGCTTGCTTTAACAAGTCAGCGGGTGTTCAGGGGTTTAGTGAGGAGGGATGAACCGTTTCCAGGGAGGAAGCCTCTCGAGCGCAAACGTCTGCTCTTGAGCGAGACACTGACACCCAGTGAGCTCCAGAGTACTTTTCCGTAGCCGAGTCAGACCTCCGAGCACCTCCCGAGGAGACACTCCACAGGATTGTGTTTGTTGTACCGGTCAGATTCCAAACGTCAAATGGTATAAATTAATTAATATTTTAAAAAGTGCAAACATTCACAAAGATGGTTTATCTCTGCGTAGGACCTTGCAGTGGGGTCAGACGTAGAGGGCGTGAAGGTGAAAGATCCCATGAGGACTCTGCTGCCAGTGCTGCTCCACTCATACAGCAGCACCCACGACAAGATCAGAGCTGTGCTGCTCTACATCTTCAGCCTCAGCGGTACACCAAACTCCTCCTGCAGCACACTCCCAGTCTCCTCTCTGTTTATTAGCATTCTGTAAAGTAGTATTTTGCTTTGTAGCTATTGAGTTACTTTGAGGACCTTTCAGAGTTACCAAGAGACATTTAAAGAACAGTTTAAGGCATCGAGAATCCGTAAATCAGGATAAAACTGACACTCGGGTGACTACTAATCCTACAATTGCAGAAATAAAGCATGAGTTGATTTGATTTTTAATAGTACACATATTAATCTATACACAAGCATATTTGTGAATACTGTGGTGACGCCAGGTTTATTTTCCAATTAAAAGTTACAAATTATTCCCTCCAGAAAGACCACAAAATGGAACTAAATCCTTCAAGACTGTTCAAGACCTTATTGCTCATTATTTGACTAAGAGCATGCAATCTTTCACCAGATTGTCATGCCGGTTTGTTTGGTGTGTGTCAACAGGAACAACAGACGAGAACTTAAGCAAGCTTATCCAGCATGTAAAGATTGAGAAGGAACAAGAGTATATCCTGAACTGGAAAGAACTGGGGGTCCCCATCATCACATCGGTACGTGCAGAAGAGGAGATTAATTGATTGAAGCTCTTGATTATGAATGATTGTAGATGAGTGTACCCACGGTTTGAAACTATCAACAACGATCGCTGCTGTCTGGATTTTTCACCGTGGTTAACTCTGGGTTTCCTTCTTTATGTTTCGTCTTCTTCTCGTCTTGTCCGTTTAGTTCTGTGATTCAGTCTCAACTAAATCTGGATTAATGTTTCTTGTACCTTTCTTTTGTTTCCAGCCCAGTTTCTTCTCTCGCAAAATAACCAGACGCGATCGTTCCCAGGATCAGACTTACAACCTTTCCAGATGGACTCCTGTCATAAAAGATGTGATGGAGGTCAGTGAGAGCAGATTACCTTATTGTTTAATCTATTATATTCACAGCTATTATTTCTGAATGATCACGTAGCAATTACACCTTTTTTTAAATTTTTTTTTATCCAATTTACAAATGGTTCTTTGAGAACTCTCATTTGGATTTGCTTTGCTTAACAGGAGGTTTAGAAACTGTGGATACCATAATGAATAAAGTAGCATAACTCCAAAGAAAATAATCTGGCTGTAGCAGTGATTTTAAAGTGTGTGTATAGATAGATTGGAGCGAATAAGAAAAGATGTTCCACGTCCGTTTACAAATCTCCACGTGTAGCTGGATCTAGGTCACTGCTGCTGACCCTAGTCCGCCTCTGAAAGGCTTTCAGGTAAAGAATTATGAACAGAACTGTGAAAGCATCACAAAAAGATGTTATCAGATCCAGGTCATCCGATAGGCCGAGTCGCACATGTTTGTGTTGGTCTGAACTGCTTCATCCATTTGTAGAAGGCCTCACCACAGTGATGCAGCATGTGTGTGTTGATCCTTGGGGACGACTCTTCTGTTTCAGAAACAGCTTTCTACTGAATCCCAAATGCTTTTACAGTATGTAAAATGTGTTCCATAGAGGTTATTACTGTGAGGGAAGCAGTTTGTGTTTTAAAACAGATTAAATGTCACCTGCTACCTTGTAAGGGTTTGTAGTGTAGAGAGAGTGAGAGAGACACACACACACACACACACACACACACACACACACACACACACACACCACTCTAACTAACTAACTTTTTATGATGAAAGTTTCTTTTGGCTGCTTATTTCAAAGGCTGATATGTTGTATATGAGCTGTAAGCCATAGATGATATATCAGCTCTGATGCTGTTACATTTAAAAAGTCTGCTGATTAGTCCAATTCTTGAGGAAATGAGAGGCAGAGTTACTCCAGTCCGCTTTGGTCATGAAATAAGGTTATTTCTGAAACCTGATTACTGAATCTCAGTTCTTTAATTTCACATTTCGTATCAAGCGATGCCTTTTGAGGAAACTGGCCACAAAGAAAGATTAGATCATTTTATTGGAAGAAAAATCTCAAATCTGTTGGGAGGGCTCATTGTTGCACTCATGGGATTTGTATGTATCGTCATTTTTATGTTAAAAAGGGTTATATTAGATTAGAAAATAATCTGAAAAGGAGGTGCTCTAATCAGGCTGATCTGTAATATAATAAGTTCTTTTATGTCTTTTTCTCGTTTCATTCCCTTTCCTGTTATTACCTGAAAAGCCATTTCTGAGCAGTCTTCGCCAGCAGAGCACCTGCTTTCCTGTAAACTGTGTGGATCTGTTTCCTCTTACAGGAAACACTTGTTTTTGATACGTGGCAGCATGCAATCTGGATGAAACCCTGCTGCTTAAAATAATAAAATCTGTGATTTCTAGTAGCATCCTGTAATTGCCAAATCGTTGAGCCTTTAAGTTTTTAAACTTAAACTGTATTTTGACATCCATCTTGTTGTCATGTAGTGATGTGGTTTTTCCGTAATCCAAAGATTACTCACTGTTTTGCCGAAAAGCATCTGGTCTCTCTGAGACAGAGACGTTAATGATCTGTTATTTTCAGGATGCTGTGGAGAACAAACTGGACACCAGAGAGTGGCCTTACCAGTCTGAGTGTCCTGCTGCCTGGAATGGCTCCGGAGTCGTGAGGTACAGTAGTTTATTTATTTATCACACTAGACCTGGGTCAATAGTTTCTGGAAATACATTAGAAATGCTCCAATTCAACCTTTTTTTAGGGTTGATCCCATTTTCCAACTTCATGTCAAAAGCTCCTACACAAGACTCTTTGATGCCTAACATGTTCATCTTTTTTCAACATATCCTACTTAAAAATATTTATTTATTTCTGTCTCTTACTTAAAAGTAATGTGTCCCTCAAAAAGACATGTTTTACACAGACGGTTCCCATTTGCTTTTACAGACATGCAGACAGTAAGAGGATGATACACTAGCACCCCCTAGTGAAGATGTGGGCTATCGCTTTCAGCTCCACCTGTAAATGTGTCGTTTTTAGTCTTTTAAAGGATTTTGAAGTGTCGCTGCCACCAGGTTTACAAGATGGATCTTGGAAGTTAGTTAGTTCTGAGTGTCTGTCCTTCGCCTCTATCTTTCTTGACAGGATGTTGATTTTGCAGTTTCTGTCGACAATTTGGACACACAGTTCCAACTTTTTTAGTTTTAAGTTTTGTCTCAGTGATTTTGTGTTGTCCACATTCTGCTCCACAGTGCCCGTCAGAAGCACAAAGCCAGTGCTCAGGACGAACGGCGGACCGGCTCACGCCTCATTGTTTTTATTCTCGGAGGAATCAGCCACTCTGAGATGCGCTGTGCCTACGAGGTCACCCAGGCAGTTAAATCCTGCGAGGTCATCATAGGTGAGCATTGATACAAGATGTTAGTGTTTTTAGCACTTTGACTTCCCTTCAAATTTTCAATGCAAGGAACATTTCTGTAGTTCTGATTTAAATTGTTGTTGTGGCCATTCAAATACACTAACGGTGGGTTTGATACTTCAATTTAATTGATCTCTTGACCTAGAAACTGTCTGTTTGCAGCTGTTTTACACCACCTACTGGAAACCAGTCAGAATCGTCAAAGTTGTTATACTCTTAAAGGATGTAAAGGCTCATTATACTTTTGTTTCTAGGGTCTTCTCACATTTTGACCCCGATTGGTCTCCTGAATGACATCAAGGCTCTGAGCAAAGGCCCCATGGAGACCTTTACAATAGAGGAAAGGAGCAACGCCTGAGTCCAATGTAAACAATTCCCCAAGTTCCCCTGCCTGCCTACATCTTGTATCACTCAGCACTCAACTCCCAGAATGGAAGACCCAAGGGAATTTGCCTTATACTTATCTTTATGTTTTAATACTATTTACAAACCTGGTGCACATTACAGTAGAGATGAGGGCACATTATTTTTTTTTATCTAGGTCAACAACAAGATCGTGGCCTGCTTATGGCATATGTGTTTGCTAATTGATCATATAGATCATATTAAAAGTGAATTGATCTCATCTTATTATATACATTTAAGTAAAACATGTCTAATCTGCTTATCTTGGGTTGTGCTGTCCATAAAAGAGATTCTAGCTATGTCCATGTTGAAAGTCTCAGAAAAGAATGGTGATAGAAAGTAGCGCAAAGCTAATGTATATACTGTATGTAAGCACTGAGTCCCTGCTGTGTCATTCTGACTTTTTCAGTCTCACTTTATGTAATTTTGAAGAGTGTTTTAACACTGAGTATTTACGTTTTTGTTAATTGAACAACTGACTAATAAATGGATCAAGTGGTTCAAATCTGTTCTGAGTTGTGATTACAGTTCATGTTGCCTTATTGTGGATTGGAAAAGTGAAAAAGTTGCACACATACCGGCTGAACAGACAAAAGGCAGACAAAGACATTGAGGTTTGGTAAAGTAGTGGCAGTCATGTCAGCAACATGTTGTGTTTTCATTAATGCAGGAAAGGGAGCAGTGATTATTCAAACACTGATACTAAAGAGTATGTTGTTATTACCAAAAACGTTGTTGCCAATTTAGCTTTAATGATATTTATGATCTGCTGTGGTATAAATAACAAGTGTTTACACACTGAGAACACTGAATTACAGGGAGAACATAATTAGATTCAACAACATTGCATGAAAACAAAGTTTATTTCATTTTCCATCCAGTTTGGCTTTGTGTACAACATGGATGTCCCATTAAAAAAACATGTATCTAAAAACTGCATGTTTGCTGTCATAATTATTTATTATAACCCATTTAGATTTGACCCCAAACTATCTCATTTGTCTGGTCAGCATTGAGTAATGCAGAGAAAAATGATGTTGTGTTTACAACTCAGAGCTGAACAGAAACAAAACACTGACATATAATACAAAACAATACGACTAATACAACTAAATATATGTTTGAAAAATATTAGAAAATAATTAAAATGTCTCTGTCTTTCTTAATCACACATGCACGCGCGCCAGTCAATGCATGCCATGTAACGTCCTGACCGAGGCTACAAAGGCAGCAGAACGCGACGATTCCTCACTTTGCACTTTGACCTCAACACAAGCTTAAACCCTCGTGTTAAACCAAAATGTAGAGCGAACTCTGAGTTTGGACCTGCCAGCTAAAAGCTATGTGTACGAATCTCGGTGGAGGACACAACCGCTAACTTCCTTCTGTCGTGGACAAGCGAGCAGCCGGTTTGAAAAACAGTTATTTTGGTTTGAGGGCATCACATCTTCCATATTTAACATTTACATTTTATTTAACACCTTTTTAAATGGTTATCTGTTAGCTGGTGGAGACGTGTTTCCATCAGCTACACCAGATGCGGAGGCAGTAGCTAAAGCTTTGCTAACTGACACTAATGTAGCCAATCACCCCCTCGTTTTGTGTGGCTGGGGAGGGAGAGGAGGGTAGCAACCCGGGTTTCTCAAACTGCTAAGCTGTCATACAGAAATAAGTGTGGAAGGAGATGAACTTGCATGTGCTGAGACATCGCCACTCCAGCACTCATTCCGAGGCCCTGATGGTGTGGCCTAAGAGGTTCAATGCGTTTTATGTTCTTCTGTGCAGTAATAATCGTGTTTCTTTTTTAAACCGTGGCAGTCCAGGAACGAGGAACTGAGTATCACCAATTATAGTGAAATAGACCCAGAACCGGCTACAACCAGAAAACCAAAAATAAGTCTAATAATGACTAATTACTCTAATTATAACAATAATAATAATAAGAAGAACAATAGCTGAATTAGAAATATCAGAAAAAGTAAACACACAACTACACAATATCAATCTATTACTGTACAATATCACTCTATTAGTGAATACATGTTTGTAATATTGGGTCATGCATGGAGTGCAACTATGACAATTCAGCATACATTCATATACATCACAACCATTGCACTGTGTATACATTTGACCTTCATTGTCTACAACAAAATCCATGAATCATAAATCTGACAAAATTTGGCCTATGGAGAAACCATGTGTTGATGCTGAAACGCCGACAGCAAACAGAAACATTAAAGTAACTTCTAAAGGGCAGGAATAAATATTCCTGTGTTTGATGGAGACCCTCTTTCATACAGCTCTTTCATCAGAGCTCACAACTGACTGGAGTGACTGTTTATACTTTCTCGAACAATACACCAGAGGGCAGCCAAGAGACTCGGTGTGCAACATTCACCTTCACAGCAGTGATACCACAGAGCCAAAAGCCAGAGCACTTTGGAAATGAACACAAATCTGCCTCTATGGAAAAGATTCTCAGCTGGACGCCAACAGCAAACTGTGGACCGTGAATGGCTCCAGACCATAAATACCGTTTTTAGTTGTAGTAACTCTTACTCTGCACTGTGTTATGATAGTAATTATTATACACAATGTATGCGTGCATACGTTTTAAATTCCATGCATCCACTGGTGCTCTGCAAGTGATTGAAATGAGAAGAGTTTCACAAAACATCCAGCAGGTGGTGGTATACACTCAAATGGAAATTAAGGAGCTTATAATGCATACTTTTGAGATGTTGAAGTGTGATATATTATTGTGATGGGTAGGAGTATGGTCCCGATGTGTTGACAGCATTGATGTTAATTTTGGTGACGCAGGAACAACTTAATGTCCATAAAAAAAATCATGAGCAGCCAGTGTTTGCAAAGATAATGTAAGTTAGTCCAAACCAGGACAAGGGCAGCGCACAGCTAATTCACCGGCGTTAGCGTCCTTTTGTCGACTCTGGTAAAGAGTTAATAATTAAAATGATATTTTGTTCAAAAGATAATAAGTTAAACTTTAGTTTAACACCAAATCTATCAACTGAAAACATTACATAATTATTTATATCAGTATTTGAAGTAGAGTTTTATTGGAATGTTAGCTAAAAAATCTGACCAGTGTTCATTTTTTATCCCAATTGATTATCACCAAGTACCTCAATGAGTATTTGCCAGGGATATTAGAAAGTGAGGTCAAGCAATATTATTACTATTTATTATTTTACCAATATATTCACTTTTAGTTTTGTCCGCAGGTAAATAGCTAGCTAAAACTAGCTAGCTATATGCCTCAGAAGCTTCTTTTGTTGTTGCATAATTCTGTTTTTGGTAAAATAGTCATTTGTTATCAACATTTAAGTGACCTATTTTGAATAAAACATGTTGTATTACTTAAATAAAATATTCATAAAATATGAGCTCTAGCATGCTCGCAAACTGACCCTTGCTTACAGTTGCTGGTTGATTGAAATGGTATAAAGCATGATAAGCACGGACAATTTTGATTTGATTTGAATGGCAAAGTTATGAATATAGCTTTGAAATATTCAGACTAATAATAACTAACTAATAATAATAGTTATAATAACAATGCTGATGATAATGATCATGATACTTTTGATAGTTTAGGGAATACCCAATCATAAAAAAAACATGTTACGCCCTGATGAAAGTACTGATATTCAAGAAAAGAAAAGGTAAATAATCAGTTTTTTTATTGGATGTCTATAATTTGTTTCCATATCATAAAAGCCACATCCTAGACTACCACACAGAGTTTAATGACACTGTCCGTTAATGATGGATTCACCACCCCCCTTGTCAGCTTCAACTTCGTTTTTTGCTTGAAAACCTTCCAGACCATCTTCTTGGCCTCCCAGGTTTCTAAATCCAGTTGTGCCTGGCCAGAGTGGACGAGTTACACAGAACAATTGAAAAGGAGAAAGAAGTTTTGACGGGGTCTGTGAAGAAACCGCTTTACTGCTGCAGCGTTATTGAAAGTCTCCCAACACAGATTGACAACCGCTTTGGTGACCACAACACGCTTTTGGACAGTTCAAGCACTACAGTGACCATTTCCCCAATATTTACTTTTCAAGTTTGAGGCAGAGCTGTGGTGCTGCCACAGTGTTGTGTATGTTAAAAAAATATGTTAAGGTATGTTTGAGAGAAATACATTTTTCCAACAATATGCACATTTACCTTAAGCTCTAGATGAGGACCTATTTTCAAAATAAACCATAGCATACATGTTTTATAGGGTAGCTGTGCCAATTTAATATTAGTTAACAATATTGTGTGTCTGTGGTGGTGGTTTTCCAAAAGGCAGTTTTTGTCACACTGTAGCCACTATCCATGGTTCGGAAGTGTATCAGCAGCTATTTACTGTTTATGGCTCCGAAGTGTCTGTCGCATGTGATGCTTTTTAGTGTCCATGGTTCTGAAGCCCAAAGAGACACCTTCAATTCACTCATTGTATCTGACCAACAGTTCAAAACACAGATATATTCACTTTACAATGTTGTAAAGCAGAGAAAAGCATTTACAATTATAAAATACCTAATATTTCTGTTTAATTAATCTATCTAAATTTGTTACTTTTGCTGTGAAAAAAAACACATGTTATATCTTATTTCCTTAGACTGAATTGGCTTCTGATACTCAGCCACATGTGCTTTCGGTGTACCACTGATAACTCACAACATAACTTGCATATCTTATCCAACCTGAAGTGTTCTCAGATAACAACAAGCTACTAATGCAATCCAAACTCAGTACTTTACCTTTCACACCCCTTAAAACCTTTAGGGGCAATTTGTAATCAATGTTAATTTTTCTATTCTTGGTAAGCTCTTTCAGTTTGAGTTCATTTTTTTTAGAGATCTCCTCCCTTTCGCGGCTTACACGTGTGCCTGTTTGTGAAATACTTGAGCAGACTTGGAAAAGAGCGAAGATAAATGTATTCCCCTCTCATCCCCTTGAAAGCCGATGGAGGTGCACTCTCTCAACACTCGTGAAGCTCTCCTGTGTATCGGAAAAGGAAGGAGCAACGTAAAGCTCTCACCAGAGCTTTGAGGCATAATCATGACACAATTAAGATAATTTCCCAACCACTGCTGGTGGCGAGAAAAGCAATTTTTACGCGTTGTAATCGAGTCTGGCTGTCAGATTAAGATAGCAGGTGATTTGAGGGAAATTGTCTTGGCTAACTCTTTGGAGTGGGATCCAGGTGGCCTGAGGTATCTCTTTGCCCATTGAGGTTGCCCGTAAGGTAATATGGTTTTGATTTTGAAAATGAAAGAAACATTTGGAGAGGTTGGATTTGTGTCTCTGGGCATTTTGTCGTCTTATTACCTGCCTCTGCTGCCATCTGCTTCTGCATCTCGTGACTTAAAAGAGCCAAGTGGCCCGTTATCTTTGTCTCACTTTCTTTCTCCGTCTCTCCCAGTTTTCTGCCTTTCACTTGCCATCCAATGACAAACTCAAAACTCAAAATACAACACAGACTTTATGTGATCACCGTGTGCAGAGGTCAAAATCTGTGCAGGTGTTAGTTGCTCGCAGCTGATAAATTCATTAAGACTAATAAATATAGTAATAATGAAATAAGAACCTCCTAAATGAAATGCTTGGTGTCAGTTCAAGGCAATAGTTTATTTGTACAGCAGCTTCCAACAACAAAGCTTTCCCATGAATGAATACACTTGCCCCATCTTTCCTCGACCCTACTTGCTTTACAGAGGACTGATTTAAAAAGAGTGACATTTTAGATAAGCTAAATTGGAATAAAACAGATTACAGGGGAGAAAACTGTTTCAGTGCAGGTACAGTAAAGTGAGATATATGAATGTTTTTTTAAGCCTTGATTTAAAAGAACGGAGAATTTGTCAGATTTCAGATATATTTTCTATGTTTTTTTAATTTTATTTGTCTTGGTGGAAAACGTTATTGCATTACGTACTGTATTGATAAAACACGAAATGCCAATTCTTTCCCATGTTCTTTTCTTTGTATTTTCAAGTATTATAAAGTTCATACAAAATACACTCACATTTACACTGTACATTTTTTAATACAACTGTAAAAATGAATTCATATTGTCAGGGTATTCAGTGGATTTGGAAAGTACCCAGTCCCTTCCCCTTTTGCACACTTAATTGTGTAATAATCTTAACTTAAAATGGATTATATTTACATTTTGGCCACCGGTGTAAACACAATAACCCGCGATGACCAAGAAAAAACATGTTGGTAGATTGTTTTGGAAATTTAATACAAATAAAAAGTCTTTGTCCCTTTGTTATGGCACTTCAAGTGAAGCTCCGGTGGATCCTGTTAGCATTCATACCCCTTGAGATATGTAACTTGATTGCGCTTTCCTCCCCCGAGTGGCAAATTCAATTGATTGGAAATTATTTAGAAAGGCTGCACACCTTTTGTATAGAAGTTCCCACAATCCACGGTATTCGCCCAGACCAATAACCAAGCCATCCTCGGCATTCAAAAGCCTTTTTCACAGCAGACATTTCCAATTGTCATTGCAGGGAAAAAAGCACAGGTGTTACTAATAACATTAACAATATTCTACTCCGTAAGCCATGACATTGTGACAGTGAGCCAGCATGAACAATACCAGGACCTGAGACTGAAGCAGCTAAATGGAATTCAGCCACCAGTAATTTGATTATCTACACCTGTGCCTTTTCTACTTTGTCATGTCCAAAATGCCTCCTGTGAAAAAAAAAAGAGGCCCGATTATGTTGAGGCACGAATCGGGCCAAAGGAATGAAACCAGACATTTGGAGCCACTAGTACCGGATTGCACCAGCTATTCATAAATCTTTGAAATTACTAGTTTCAAACTAGTAATTTACTAACTCTGTTTGCACCGTCAATACTTAAGATATGTCTTAGCAAGTAAAGACTTTAGTCACGCGATGAATTGGTGACCAGATTTCACCACTTCTTTTACTCGGTCTTCTCTTGGCAACTTACACCTTGCAATCACTGTGTGTAAGAACTACTGTGTGGTTCTAACTTAGCAATGCGGGAATCTCCATTCAGTAAACTTGACGGTGATGTAACAGAAATAGCTCTAAAGCCTCGTTTACCAGCTGCTATAACAAAATTAAACGACAACAAAAAACGACCCGTGTCGACCGATATGGCTCGTCCACAGCCGATAGCGATTGCTGATCGGGGGCATCTTGAAAAGTTCTATTTGATCTTCAGAACCACGACACAATCCACACCGGGAGTTTTGTGATCCGTTGCACCCCTAGTATTGAGACCCAAGACAAGACCAACAATCTGAGGGGTTGAGACCGAGTCCCAACCAAGACCAGACCAGTAAGTGCATGACACTTTCGATAAATGTCGAAGATCCATTTAGGCAATTTTTAAATCGATCTGAAAGATCTCCATTTCAATAAAATCACCCACAAAAAAAACAACCAAAGATTCTTCTTCATTCTTTTATTTCCATATTAATTTAATGTATTAAGATAAAGATTAGATGGCTTGATAAAATAATCAAAAGGCTGTGCAGAAGTGAATTTCTCCATTGTTTTCTATGAGCAATCAGAGTAATGATAACAGATAAATCAGACAACGCACAGGCAGTTTAGCGATGTCCCCACAGTTGTGGTCTTGATATGAAATGCACATTCCTCTTTGTCTAATACAACAACAACATTAATAAAATGAGGTTGATTCCGAAGCGAGACAAGACACATTCAAAAACTCTTTTGACAATTGGTTTGAGTATTTGTTTGAAAGAAAGTTCTGTGATTCGAGCTTCTTAAATGTGAAAATGTTCTGTATATCTTTACTCCTCTGTGATATTAAAGTGAATATATTTGAGTTGTGAACAAAACAAGACATTTGAGGACATCATCTTGGGCTCTGGAAAAACACTGACCGATGTCACCAATTTCTGACATTTGATGGACCAAACAACTCATAAACAAAAAAGCAATCGACAATGAAAATAATCGTCCAATCTGGGGTACCACAACACTATATTATGGGTTACTGAGTATTGAATCAAATGCCCAAAAAAGTACATTACTACTATTTTAAACTGAATCTTTAGCATGTGCAAAAAAAAGCAAAAAGTTAAGGGGTCCGTATACTATATTTAAGCAGCTACATCCACCCATTTCTTTAAGTAACCTACTGATAGTAGCACTAGCAATGATGTGTAGGTTGTACAGCATCAGCTAGACAAAGCATGTGTAACAGAGCGAGCACTCCTCTCTCCACTAGATGGCATTGCTACACTTGAATTTGATATTCTCTCAGCCGTCACACATCGGCTTGCCCAGCGTGTAGCAACCCTCATCTTTTACTGCCATCTACTATTAATTTGGCCAGTTGTTGGATACTGAAAAGAAGAGCTAGATTATTTGATATATTCACTTAACATGACCTTTTTCTTTTTTTCAAATATTTTTTTTATTGCTCATCCGAGATCAAGTAACATTATGATGATTATTTTGTGCACATATTTCAAGTCTGTTTTCCTTTCCCTTACCGACTGCTTGTCTCCCGGTGAATCTTTGCTGTATTTGAGTGATTGCTTTCCTTCTGGCGTTACACAGAAATGTACATGAATATGTTTTCTAGTCCGTGCACCTTGTAATTTTATAAGACCAGTTATTACTAAACAGAGAATGTCCCTTTGAGACACACAGATGGCTCTACAGCGACTGAAGGGATGCTAAAGGGATATATTTTACATTCTATATTCCCATTTCAGCACAGATTTATCAAATAAATTAGTTACATTACAGAGTCACGCAGGCGTAATGAGGGCGATTGCCTCCGTCCCGTGTGTTAGAGTATAACCATGAGGAGGTGAATATTATGGTTGTGGCATTCGTCTTAAACTTCTTGCAGTTTTGACAGAGAAAAAAAAAAGAGAAGTGTCTTCTGGCTTGAATCTCTAATTTTCATATTTTATTTCCTTAAAAAAAGAATTTCACTTGTGTGTCTGTCTGGGTCAATTTGGATTTTAGGGCCCTGGCGGTAAATGGCACAGGCAGACTGTGGAATCCCCTGCTATCAAGACAGGCAGGGCTCAATCAAATGATGAGAGGCGACGCATTCACATGCAAGTGAGTACAATGTCCCCCAGACCCTTCCCCCCAACACACACACAGAAAAAGGCTTGGCCATGTGAAATTTTGCTGAACTTAAAGACTTTCATAAAAAAAAAATATGAAGAAAACCATCCAATTTGACTTCTGATTTGTCCTGCGTTGGGTTTGGCTCGGTCAAGTTGAAAATCAGAAAACGCGTTTCAGTGCATTCTCGAAATACGTCGACGGGACACCAGCGCCGCAGCCTAAGAATTATTTTTTTTTACCAGAAAGCGAATAGTCCACACACCTTAAGCATTTATTGGACTGTGTCAGCACTTCTTCGGTTAAAAAAGAAGAGAGGGAAAAGCAAAAAAAAAAGGAGAGATGTGTACAGGCAGGCTTTTAATGTTCGGACTCTGTTATGGTGACCAGTAGGGGTCACATGTGGCCTGGGACATCACCAGCTCACCTAAAGGGCACTGTTCGAAATCCAGAGGTCAACAGGAAGGTAGGCCACCCCTTAATTCTTAATTCTCACAAACTGTGATCTATCGACCTTATATTTTTGTATAGGCCTTTTAATAAGCAGACTAACACCAGACAATAATCTATTACATATATTAAACACATGTTTTAAAATACGATGTTTTGAATAATACTTTGTCTAATATATTTTACCCCCCCCCAATAAACTACTGAATGAATTCTTAAAAGTACTACTTCTACCTGTCTATAAATATGCAAAGTGAGCCAGTGCAAGGCAAGTGAACATATAAGACCACTTGTATTATTAAGTATTATAATTTGCTGTTATTTATAGTCACAAATCGAGTTTGTTAAAGGGATAGTTCAGATGCTTTGAAGTGGGGTGGTATGAGGTACTCATCCATAGTCAGTGTATTACCTGCAGTAATGGCGGTATGCACGCGCCCGGTATGGAGAAACAGACCAGCATGAGAGCAAAGAAATGTGTATTTCAAACACCTGAAAAAACTACTTTGGAATATTTTCACCGTGTTACGTTGCTGTCAGAGACAGCCCTTTCCAACGGGTAACCAACACCACAAGACTTCTTTGACAAAAGATGATAATTCTACCAAGTAAAAACCCGGGAGTTGCCTCAGTCGGCGAGTTTATTTGTGTTATTTTGTGATCTGAACAAACCCTTTTAAAACACACTAAGCGAGCGAGGCAGCAGTGGACCAGCAACTCCTGCGTTCTGCGAGGTAAAATAAAAATACAAAATAGATTCAATGTATTCTTGTGGCTTTGAAAAGAGCATGCATGGATATAGGTTACACACTGACTATGGATAAGTACCTCACACAACCCCACTTCAAAAAAAGCAGAGCTATCCTTTCAATGCATATTTTCTCTTTGTATCTTTTTTGTTTCCAGTGCAGAATATCATCCAAATAAAACATGTTTTATGGAAGTAATCAGGTCATGCGTTTTTCTACCTAAACACAACCGTTTGCTTTTCACCCGGATGGTTAGGAGTTATGTTTTTACTACTAAAGCAAAGTGTGGAGAGACGATCAAAAACAACAACAATAACAACAAACTCCAGGTGAGTTCCTACCTGAAGAGGTGTTAGGTAGCACCTCATCTGCATGCACGCTCCAACCCGCAGCTGCTGCTATTGCTCATTGTTTTTAAGGCAACCATAACACAACTGATGTACAGACGAGATTGTTCCAGCTCATAATTTAAATGTCTTTGTCTCATATCAAACATTAAAGCCAATGCAATTGACAATGTCATTATTTAGTGTTATAGAGATAGCAATGTTTCCATAAATTACTATTAACCACTGTTTTATTTATGTTTAGTTTGCATTAATTTCTGTCTTGTATAAAAATGTTAATTCGGACTCTTGAAACTTGTTAGAGGTGTGTAATTCATCACAATGGACACCAGTCAGCTTTAATTGTTGTGTGGGAACACGGTTTAGTTGAAAAAACCTACACTTTTCTTACCTCACAACAATTGTGCAACTTAATGTCGGTATCAAAAGTCCCTGAACTCTGACTTTGACTGATGACATAAACTCGGTCGGGTTTCAGAGAAATGAATATGACAGGTGCTTGTCAGGCCTCAAGGATACATGGAGCGGCTTTTGGTGAGTTACAGGGCATATAAACATAACTTGTTGTTCCCACACCGACACTATATCAGAAAGGTCTATACACATCTGTACGTCCTGCCTAACACATGTACACTCGAGTGCACTCTGATAATGCTACATTGTGAACAACAAATCCATGTTCAAATAGGCAGGAGGAGTTAGCTTTAGCTGTTAGCATACGGCTAAACAGAGCTAACCGCTAACGTTGTCAGGTCGCGTTGAGATACATTATGATGCTTTCAAGCTCCATTCAGTAAAACATTAGTATTAGGTGAAGGTTAATTATAACCTTATCATGTTGTGTTCAAACGTAATCTTGTTATGATTTTTTTTTTTGGTGAGACACTGGAATAAATAAAGATGTTTGAAGATGTTGTAACAGCAATATAAAATAGACATATGGAGAATTATATTGAACTTTTTGTATCGGCCGATACGTATGTTCAGAATCCGTTTCAGGAAGGAATAAAAAGGTGTCTGAACATCTAGTTTGTGTACAATAAAACTTCACAGGACTCCTTTTAGTCTACTGGGATAATAAACCGCATCAGATCACCTCAACGCTCCGATGTGTATCACAGCCGTTCACGCCATTGCAACCCATGAAATTCTGGGATAACGTGTGTGTGCCTCCACCTCCCCTGTCCTGCCAGAAGGTTCATGGTGGATAGCGACGAAAAATGACTGCGGGGAAGGGGATTTGGCCGAGGCGCTTTGGCACAATGACATTGTCTGAACCACAGCCTCCTCGGCGTGCCGCGCCTCAGCGACAGCCCTTTTAGTATTTCCTGTCAAACAGAGCATTGTAGCTTTTAGTTCACCTTAAGTGTCTAGACAGTGGTTTTCCTGCTCCGTTGGTTCTCTTGGATTGAGGCCAAATCTTCACTCTTGAAGGTGATAAGAGTCTTATCTTGCTGTTAGAGGGGCTAGAGACTGGAGCAGAGCTCAAGTGAGTGTCACTCAGGTGGGAGTGTGGGCACCGTTAGGAGCAGCGGGGATAGTCAGCCGGCTTACAGTACCGACAATGAAACCCACAAACGCCGCACCTGCACATATTCACTTTGCCTCATTCTTCTTTTCAAGATTGATTTGAAATCGGAAGCCCGAAACTTTTTGCGACCCCTCCTGTGTGGCTCAAAGGAGGCTGAAAAATAACAACAGCAAACATTTCCATTGTAATTTCTTCTCCACACAGAGTGCAGGCATTATTTATTCCTCGCTCCTCATTGTTTTGGGTCACTTTGCATTAGAAACCATTGCACGGCACGCAAAGGGCAAGCGAAGGTGACGAGTGTACACAAATAAAACTTCCAAACCGCACCAAATAGCTTGTGAACAATGCCCGAGAAAGAGCCTCCAAAGGGAGCTCTTTACCTTCTCGCGCCACAATGATAAAATTATGAGATTGAGGTCACCCATTGATGTACAATGAGCAGTCTACATTCTCCCCGACAAAGGGCAAGAGGGTAATACAACAGCCTTTCAAACGCTTCCCTTTATGCTTGTCTTCTCCGGGAAATGTTTGTTGTGAAAAGTCCAAGGTCCCTCAAGTAAAAAAATCAATCCGCGGATTGTGTGCCGGTCCTTGTTTGAAGTCCATTGTGGCTGTATTCCCTCAGCCAGGTAACACAAGAATGCCGCTTTTATTCTCAGCACAGTTGATCCACAATATTGGCAAATGGTCCTTAATTCCCCTCTATGCAAGGTAACTCTCCAGCTTGAAGTAATTCAGACTCTTTTCTTCTACACTTTGAATGGTGGGCCTGTTGCAAAATGAAAGGGAGTCAATAGAAGTGGATGATTTATTCAAGGGAGAAAAAAAGAAAAGCATTAAGACTTTGGAATGAGAAGCATGACTGTATTCTTTTTGTGAAGGACACGTTATTTTCCACAACACAAGGCGAAATCGGCGGCTGCTCAATTCATACTGTGGCCACAAAAGAAATTGAATTTGTCTGAATTCATGGATGAGCCCCATGTCTGACTGGTTCCTGCGGTGATTTTAAAGCAGATAGCCATGTGGTCTATTGTGGGCCTTTTAAGATATAACCTTGCACATCAATTTGGTCTTACTTTTTTAACAATTTTTTTCAGAGCAGGAATGTTTTATTTAAAATCTATGAATACAAAATGAAAAGGACTTGTGTGCTGGGCTAATTAAGCATATTCATCTCCGTTTCACATTTCATCAGGATGTGCCAGCAATATAATTAATAGTTGGAGAGTTGATTTAGATTGCGCCCCACATTGTAGCGGTGAATTTTATTTTTACTGTTTGTTTTTGCTCCTGTTTTCATTTCGTCCGTATGTGTCGTATAATCACTCTGTTTTGATGCTTCAGTCGCTCTGACATTTGATGGTGCGGGCTGTCAGGCCTTGTCTTGGATTAAGGGCAGCATCAGGCAGACAAATGTCCTTTCTGCTTTTGTATTGGTTGCTTTTTTTTATCTGGGCGAAATATAATTTTTATCTCACTTCATTCAGAATGACAGTTCCTCAAAATCGCTCCACACCAAGGGATATTCATTACTTTTTGTAGACCTGCCTGGGTAACCCGTCAACTTTTCATCTCCCTTCATCTCTCATCTATTTCACTCTCTCAGAAAGCCTGTTTTTTTTTTCCTTTCCTGGCAATTTTCCTGCTTTACTTTGCTATGACCTTCCTGCCTAAATTGCTTGGCTTGTGTTATTCACAGTTTGAGATTTACCGAGAATAATATTTCACCGCAGGATTTCCCACACTCTTAGGTGCCCAATAACTTGTGACAGAATTTCTGTGACCTGGTTGTCTGTATTTTCTCAGCTTAGGGTTGAGGTGATGGGTGTGGGGGGGGGGGGGGGGGGGGGCCGAGCTGAAAAGCGACACACATGGTACACAAGAGCCGGTTCATTCATTAATTCGAGAAAATGCGATGAAAAACCAGAACTAATGAAAGCTTTTTTTTCCTGCTTTTTTTTTGCCGCTTTTGGAAGTAAACCAGTGATGGCAACAACACGTGAATGAGCAGGTCCACGGGGATGTTTTGTGTTGGCTCCACTTGTTGCAGGGGAACAGAGGGCTGAGGGGGTCAGGAGGACTAGCCCGGATGGAGCCGCCTTACTTGCAAAGGTGGAGTATAATCACAGCCAAAATGGGTGGTGTAAAAGCTTTTCCCCTCTTTTTTTCTTGACTTAATTTAAGACAGTGAGTGCTTATCTCTTGTCACACAAAATGTATTAAAGGGGATGTGCACAAGTAGACCTTACTCAAGTTTCTTTCCCTCTAGCTTGCAAAGAGGCTTTCACATTGTCACTCTCATTTGTGGCACATAATAGTGTCTGGAACTCTCTGTGGTCCATTGTCAACTCCAGGACTGGTTGTCCATTTGGAGCATCTAAAATACTGGGAGGGCTTTAATCTTTCTTCATTATTTTCCAATTTTGGATAAATGTGCTCATAATACCTCCCTCTTATAAATGAAACTCTTTTGACCCTCTCCCCATCCCTCATTTTTTTCTTCTTCTTCCCTTCGCCACACTTTTTCGCTCGCTTTCATCTTTCGCACAGGACAAATAAGTAGTCCAAGTGTACGGTCCAAATGTGGAGATAGAAGGATAATTGAGTCGATAAACACCAGGATCAGGGTGAGATCATTGTTCGGGCTTCTTCAGGAGGTGCTTGGTCCAATATCAATACGCATATTACCATATTTTTGTTATTCGCCATAATAGTGAGAATTGACCCAGGAAGGGCACACTTCGCAAAAACTGTGATTGTGTGGCTAGTTAACGGGACATTTAGGGTCGCCCAGCGACCGCCCGCCTGCTACAGCGTTTTCCACATAGAGCTACGTCTTATAATGCAACTTGCAAACCACTGCGCAATTTATTTTGATATCCGAGATGAAAAATTGAAAAAGTAGGACCGCTCTAATTCTTCACCAGACTACATTTATGATGTGGAAATGTGTATAATTTGTGACATGCTCGGCAGAAATGGGCCATATGAAATATCAATGTGCCTTGATCTGACCCTGGACAATTACATCTGACTGTGACAGATGTGATTGGCTGCAAATATGCACATCAGCCCAAATGGTTGGAGCCCTTGCTGCTGGTCACCAGCACTTAAAAGCTGGCTAGAACAGCAAAGACATGAAGCCCTTGAGCGACACCGCTGACACAGCCATTGTACCTTTCACATAGTTAAAGGTTAGGATTTGTCAGCGAACAAGACAATTATTAAGTTGATGGAACTCTCGATGATGTATTTATACATGCTTCAATATATAAATGCATGAATGGATGGCTGCAGCGATGAGTTATTTAATCAAAATGAAAAAAGAAACTCCCACAAGCTCATGCTGTTCCACTTCCTGGAATTATGTTTTTGGGAATAGACTGCAAACCAACCACTAGACGCACATGCGCTGGCTATGTCAGCCATGGCGGTTAAATAACTGTGTTGAAATGGTTATCATGCTGAGTGTCACTGTGACATGCACACATTAATGATCAATATATAATAATAGCTAGCTTTCTAACAACACTAAATATGCTTTTACTCAGTATAAAAATATCTATTAGAAAACTGAAATAGTTTTTTCAAAGTAATGAAAAAGTGATACGTTGGAGGTGCAATATACAGGATCCAGAGTATTAATGTAGAAACAAACCACTATTATGTAAAGATATAGTGGAACAATGTTTGATTGACCATGAAGTCACTCTCTCTGCGTGTGTGTTGTAACTCAAGCCTGTGCTTTGTGTGATATAGTTGTGTGACATAGTTGTGTGACATGGCAGCGCATGCTTTTAGTGTGTCGCCGCTCTGTTCTGTTTTCAAAACGGCGGTTTCAGCTGATAGCGCCGGTCCGATCGACAGCGTCATCGCCGAAGCGTAGCGGCCAACACTGGTAGTTCTGTCAGCACTGTTGCCGTGGTTAGCGCTGTTAGCTCCGTTAGCGGCGAGCCGTCGGCGTGTTGAGAGCTAATAGAAATGCTCCCAATCTCGTCTTTAGGCCATGCTGCTAAATTCACAGATCTCATGTCTTTAAAGTGAGACTATGTAACTTTAGAAATGTTTCATCTGTCAAACAAAAAGTTAAATTCATGAGCAATAAAATTAAGTTGTTCTAGTCGATCCGGTATGCCAGCTCATTTGCTAGCATGAGCATGAGCTTAAATATGTAAGCTCATGCTAGCAAACTTTAGTTTTATATTGCTGTGTAACTGAAATACATTTGCTAACTTTATGACTTTTACCAGAGCTAATTAGGCCAGGAGGGGCCGCTAATGATAACACAGCTGAGTGCTTTGCCGGCGCAATCAAACAATACAGCAGCAGTTGTTGCAGACTCACTTGGTGGAGATCTACATTTTACTCAGAGCACCTTTCCTGTTTTTCAAGATTTTCAGGTTCAGAAAACGGGAAAGAGAAAGAGGTACAATTCCTGCTCTCCTGAATTCCTTCA